>NW_022992297.1:181503-386503 GCF_902827175.1 Gymnodraco acuticeps
TTCGGTATTTCCAGACAAGTGGCTCCTGAAATCAATCTTACTAACTGCTGTCTGTGCAATTCTCGGCGCGAGTTGGCAGACTTTATTTTGCTTACTTTAACATCATTTTTCATGGTGGGACTAAGCCATTTCTTGGTATGGGTGTAGCCTACCCCAGCCATACCCTGGCGCTGCCACTGGTGGGATGTATGGGGCGGGCCATTCTGCACATGCGTTAAATGCGTTAAATATTTTAACGCAATGAATTCAAAAAATGAATTACCGCCGTTAACGCGATAATTTTGACAGCATTAATTTAATACCTTTAGTTTAGCACCTTTACCAGCTTTGATAATCAATAATTATAAAACATATCATATATTCTGAAAAGGTATAATAAATATACTTGAATTCTGATGCAAATACTTTTCGACTTTTACTTGAGTAATATTTTGAATGCAGGACTTTTACTTGTAACAGAGCAGGGCTCAACGCTAACTTTTAAAAGTGGTTGCCAGGCTGGCAAACAGGCATCAGCTTTTGGTTGCCAAAACTGAAAATACGGTTGCCATTTTTAGTCACCTTACATTTTAAATAATTAAGATACTATAGTTATACATCAACTTAATAATGAACATGTGACACAAAAGAATGTTCAAATGCTTTACAATAAGTAATTAACACGATTATTTGAGGACCGCCTACTTCCATCTACGTAACATTGCAAAAATCAGGCATATCTTGCCTCAAAACGATGCAGAGAAACTAGTCCATGCATTTGTTACTTCAAGGCTGGATTATTGTAACTCTTTATTATCAGGGTGTACCAAGAAGTCAGTCAAGTCGCTTCAGCTGATTCAAAATGCTGCAGCTCGTGTACTAACCAGAGTTAGGAAAAGGGACCACATTATTCCTGTTCTGGCTGCCTTACACTGGCTCCCTATAGAACACAGGATAGAATTTAAAATTCTTCTTCTCGCCTACAAAGCCCTTAATGGGCAGGCGCCATCTTACCTTAAATAACTCATTATACCCCTACTGTCCTACTAGGGCAGTGGTTCTCAAAGTGGGGGGCGCGCCCCCTCAGGGGGGCGCAGAGGCATGACAGGGGGGGCGCGAGAGACCAGGAGAACAAATGGTTATTAAAAAAAAAAGAAAGAAAGATTTAAAAAAAAAAAAATCATATTTTGAAAAATTATTGATTCGAAAATAATATGATACAGTACAGTACTATTACTTCTGGGTGTCTGTGTTTCATTAAAGCTCGGCTCTGTGTGTGTGTGTGGAACGAGCCATTTTGTGTGTGTGCGCGAGCGAGAGAGAGAGCGCACCGGTACCGGAGATCGTTGATGTTAGCTTCTGGTGCTAGCGAGCTACGCTAACGGATATAAGGAGTTTTTTCAACAACAAAGTGGAGGAGAGTCCTCTCCTGTCAGACTGAGAGACTCAGTGAGCTAAAGGACTCTCTCAGTGTTATCTCAGTGGGTCTCAAACGTTTTGGTCACCATTAATATAAATAAATTAAAAACAATTATGAAATACTATATGACATTAAAAAATGTATAACGTTTAAAAGGGGAGTGATTTGTAAAATATCCATAAAGAAATAGTAAATCTGTTTACAGTTCTGTGTTGAGAGATGTATCCATACTGTAGATCTCTTCATTTTGCTCTCAAAGTGCACCAGATTGATGCTTTTAACTTCAATATTTAAAAATAAATCTTCCCCCCTATGTGAGGTCCACACACCACCTATAAAAATAGCACTTTACCCCTGCTTACACCTATATGCCGTGAGCTGATTATTGAGCCTTCATTGTAACAGTTGCGGGTACACTGTGTGTATGCGTGGGGAGTGTTGCAGTAGAACATTCCTCTGTAGCGCCCGGTACATTAATGGGAAACCCTAAATGTTTGAGCACCCTCTATGAAACGTCAAGCTACCCCACAGTACCCCCAAAATAAATCTTTGGCGCCGCCACTGAGCCTGACTATTTGTGTTGGGGGGGGCCCGACTTTTTTTTTTCTCCAAAGGGGGGGCCTGACAGGAAAAGTTTGAGAACCACTGTACTAGGGCATTGCGTTCCAAGAATGCAGGGTTGTTGGTTGTTCCTAGAGCAGGGGTGCCCACACTTTTTGGGCTGGTGAGCTACTTTTGAAATGACCAGCTCACCGAGGTCTACCAACCAAAAATAAAATCCCAAATTGCAAGGGTTGCTGAATAACACGTTTTATTTATACATGGGATAATAGGGCTGCAACAAACGACTAATTTGATAATCGATTAATCTATCGATTAATGAAACGATTAATCGACTATTCAGACTATTACTGTATGCCTCGCACAATTTCTCAAACGCTCTTATTTAGCCATCAACTTTTAGATTTAGCTTGAGGTTGTTTTAGGCATGTGGAAACTAACAATGAAGACAATAAAGATTAATACTTGATTCAAAAATACATATATTATTAAATTAACTAATTGTTTACAAAATTAACATTGCTTTTTATTTAAATAAAATAAATAATATTTCGCATCAAAAGAAACAACAATGTTTTTAACAAATCGTATTAAATAATCTGATGACAGAACTGTAAACAGAATAGCTGAAACTTTAACAAAATAAAGAGTAACTCAGTTTCCTCTAATCATTAACCCATGTTTGTATAATGTAGTTAACTCCTTGTGTTGCTGCTAGCATACAGAACACCTGACGTGGAAACGTTACTCGTGGATGGGGGGGCTACAGGGCTACTAGAAAGACAGTCGAGCCCGGTGCATTCCTCCGTCTGAATGTGGAGCACTTTTGCTAAATGTTTAGATAAATTGCTCGTGTTACCGCCCTTACATGCTAAACTCTCTTGGCAAGGAGCATTGTCCGCCTCAAGACGGGTAACATTTATCCACACCTTGGAGCGCTTAGTTCTCTCCGCCATCCCCTCCGTGTGTTTCTGCATGTAGCAGCTGCGTGTGTGTAAACTGCCCCGCCCCCTCGCGCACAGACGGGGGAGAGAGAGATCTCGTCTCGATTGGAAAGATAAAAAATACACCGACCATAGACGCATTTGTTTGTCTTTTTGCATATTAGAAACGAGTTGGCGACACTAAGACTGCGAGATAATATTTGTGTAGCAATAATACATGACCTTTCTCTTTCTCAACTCGCTACTCGGAGGGAAGTCGCTGTCATATGCCTTGTGAACACTCCGATAATGCCTCTCCACGTTACCTTTCTTTGGCAGAGCGACGCTTGCTTTACAAATAAGGCAAATAACCTTTGAATGTGACATCACAAACAAATACTCTTCCTCCCATTCTGGGTGGAAGTGGTTTGTCTTTAGCTTCTTGCTCGGTCCTGCACTCATTTTGTTGTTTGTCTCTTGTTTGTCTCTTGAACTTAATTTGAGTTTTCCCTGCACTTGACTGATTTTGTATCGCTTTGCATTCTGGGTTAACAGACTGGAAAGCGATAGGTCGCTTTTTCTGTCAATCAAGTAAACTCCTGAATTAGGTGGCAGGGAGGCCAAGGGAGGAGGGATCAAAACCTGTTTTGTCTATTTTAACGGAGCTGGATTTTTTTTTTATGAATGACTCGCGATCTACCAGCATTGCCCTCGCGGTCGACCGGTCGCCCGCGGTCGACGTACTGGGCACCTCTGTCTAGAGTCTCTAAAAGTACAATGGGAGCCAGAGCCTTTTCTTATCAAGCTCCACATTTATGGAATCAGCTTCCAGTTTGTGTTCGGGCGGCAGACACCCTATCCGTTTTTAAGAGTGCGCTTAAGACCTTCCTTTTTGATAAAGCTTATAGTTAGGGCTAATTAGATTCAGCCCCTAGTTTTGCTGATATAGGCTTAGTTTGTCGGGGGACATCTTACTTCTTCCTTCTCTCTGTCTATACCTGTGTACTCTCATGTTCCGATTAACCCAGCTTCCCCAAATGTCTTTCTTTTTGGTGTCTATATACGCCGGGATCCGGAGTCATGGATGATCCTGCGGTCCTGTGTCCTGCATCGCGAGCCCTGGATCTTGAGTCGTGGCTGTGGTCCTGGATCATAGGTCCTGGATGGATATCCTCGTGGATTCATCTTCCTATTATACACACATGCATTTCCAAACATTTGGATTACCTATGTTGTAAATGTATTATATTTTCAATTACACACGGCATCTATTGCACGTCTGTCCGTCTGTCCGTCCTGGGAGAGGGATCCCTCCTCTGTTGCTCTCCCTGAGGTTTCTCCCATTTTTCCCTTTAAACTGTGGGTTTTCTCCGGAAGTTTTTCCTTGTACGATGTGAGGGTCTAAGGACAGAGGGTGTCGTATTGTCATACTGATATTCTGTACAAACTGTGAAGTACACTGAGACAAATGTAACATTTGTGATATTGGGCTATATAAATAAACATTGATTGATTGATAGCAGAAGGAATGCAGGCAGATGAGCCTCCATTTCACTGGGGGATCAACTACAGTTCTCACTGAATGAGCTACACAAAAGCAGAGCAATTGGGGGGTTGAAATATGGCGTTGTGATGAAGAAGAGTTTGAGCCAATCAGCACCTCAGTGCTAATCTACAGTATCAGGATGCCTTTACACACCAGAGACTCTGTGTCATAAAGAGAGGAGGAGAACGAGTCAGGAGGACATGTTCTTCCAGTTCTCGTACAAAGATAACATTTGAATTGAATGACCAGATGTTTACAGATGTACAATTAATGATTGTTTTTTATATTTCCGATGAACAGACATGTGTTAAATAGTGGTGATAAATATATTTTGTCGGATCAGATTACACCTTCACACTAAACAAAATTAATTAATTGATATTTTCAGATTATAAGGTATTGAATAAGATATTTCTAATATTATAACAGATAATGTTACTATCCTTAATTGTCCAGCAATCAGACTTAACAACACTACTCTTCAATGTATTACCCATGCACAGACAGACCTAAAATGATGTTTCAAGTTTTAAGAATGTTTAATCCTTCCTTTCCAGGTTTTTACAAAAGTCTTTGAATATTTGCCTAACTTTTCCTTTTCAGATTGTGAAACATTTTGAGAATTGTTTAATTTTCCCTTCAGATTTTGAAATGACATAATGATTGATAGTTGAAGTAATGTAATTATGTTATCATGCCATAGTCTTTTGATTTAATATGTGATAAAGTAAACGTCAAGTAATCCTAAAATTGAGGATACTGTAACTTTGCAGATTACAAATGTTATACCTTAACTGTGTATTTGTATACCTTAACTGTGATTTTATACCTTAGCTGGATCTCTTATGATCCTGATTTTATACCTCTCCTGGATCTCTTATGATTCTGATTTTATACCTCTCCTGGATCTCTTATGATTCTACGTTTTAAAAGCTTTTGACTAGTGATTGCCTTAAAGTAAATCTTTAAACTGCAAGCTGGTTTTGATTTTATAGTTTGATAAGTGAGATCAACTAATGGTTAAATGTTAAAACATATTATTTTAAAGTAGATGTTTTTGCTATTATGCATCTGTGTTTTGTGTGTGTTCATTATTGTGCTTTTGACAAAAGATGATCCAAACACTGATGAGAGATGATTTTTCTATTGTGGTTGTCTGTATCAATCATTGTGGTTGAATGTTTCAATCTTATTCTACTTTGTGATGTAATTGATGTACGGTGAGACCACACTCAAATCTGAAGACGCCTATTGATTTAAGTATTGACCAAATTATTATTAGACTAATGTTTTAAAGTTATCAATAAATTATAAAAAGGGAATAACTGTCAAAGAATATTTCTGTCTTTACTCCTAGATATTTGACCTATTCTGTGTGTTGACATTTACGAGCAACCCTGCTTCTAATCTCCCGTAAGGAATGTGATAATGCAGTCGTATGTTCATACTACCAGGTTTTATGGCCTGACCTAGCGGGCAAAGGGGGGGGTTTTACGACTGTGAGAACGCTGGCTTCTAAGCACCACAGATGTGAGAGACATCTCCTGTGTCTCCAGGTGTTTACGCCCAGCCCCAATATGTGGATTTGACTCTCTGTAAACTAGTTAAAGGGTCTACCAAGATGCGATGCTGATCAGATTTTGACATGGCAACCCACAGTCCCCCCGCAGTCAGAACCTTTGACTGTGTGACTTGTGATGTGAATTTCTCCGGCCGATACTTGTATTAAAGATCCGTGTTTGATATCAGAACTCCTGCTCGTCCCGTGTCTCCTTCATGAGTCGGTGACTCCCACTGCATTGCTACACAGAAGTTTCCTTCACACCGAATACCATTTTTCGGGCTCCGGATATTCGGTAGTAATCAGCAGTGAATATTCGAATATTCGGCCCGCGCGTGCGTGGAGGGGGGGGACATCTCCTTCATAAAACGAGTAATAGGGGGATTAATCGGGCAGTTTGATGTGTGTAGAGGTGTGTGTGGTAAAAACGTACCAGCCTGCGGTCGCTCTTTAGCTGTTCTAATGAAAGTAAACACAGTGAAGGCGTTGCGTAAAAGCTCTTTGCGTGCTGGTGCTGCACTTCTCAGAGAGAGTAGCATGTAGCTGCAGCCCCGGAGACTGCAGTTTCAGGACCACAGTCCTGGGACCGCACTCCTAGGACCCTAGCTTTTCGTGACACTGCCACCTAGCGAGTAGGAGACATTAATATGAACGACAATCAGAGTGTGAGTAATATGAAGTGCTTTTAAAGTTGTATTTGTTAAACATTAAAAACAATTCCGGTGTCTTAAAATTAAGTGGGATTAGCTAATGTTAACTATGATAGTCTTAAGGCAATACAAACAAACATCTGTTAGCTTATGATAGCTGGCACAGGCTACCGGGGAAGTGGACGGCGAGGAATCTTGGAGGGTTTTTACTCCGAAGAGGGCTTCCCGGGGTACTGCAGCTGGAGCTGTTTTCTGGTGGCTGAGGGAACAACAGACCCCGCCTCATTCCAGTAAAGAATCCTCAGTGTCCTCTCCACTTTCAGAGGAAGGGTGAGAGGAACTCAAAGACATGCTGGACTCCAGAGGTCATTCCGTGTCCGTGTTAAGGAAATTGTGCCCGTCTTCTAAATAAATACAAAATTGATTCTGCACTGAAATGCCTCTCGGTCAAACTGCATGTTTATCTTTGGCAACCAGGTGCATAAACGCACTAACAGTTGTTTTTGAGTAACCAAGCACCTCTTCAAAGACACATTTGGTTTGTTTTGATTTATTTCGAACGTGTAATACAATAAAATTATAATAATAATTAAATGAAACAAGAGAATTATGATACTGTAGAAACGTAAGCAGTATCAAATTGATAAACTAAATATTATTGACTTACAAATTATATATAAACAAATGATCTACCTAATTACACATCCAAAAAGGCATGGGAAGGAGTTTACACGTATTTAACCCCACCCCTTCTCCCAAAAACTAAATTAACAACATATACATCTAAATGTATGTCTACATACAATATACATTTACAATTATAAATAGATTATATCATTATTACTACAATATATATATATATATATATATATATATATATATATATATTTACGTTGTATGTCAACATAATAACAACACATTGTTGTTAATAATAATAATAATTTAGAAATTAAGAAAAACATATTTTCATGCAATTTTAGATCGTTAATAACAAGCATTACAATGTCTAAAGAGACTCGCTGTGTATGAGACTCAATACTCGCTGGTTGTACGACTGCGGTCCTGAAACTGCAGTCTCCGGGGCTGCAGCTACATACTATTGCTCAGAAGCGGAGTTACACGTCCCGCTTCCTCCTGGTGCTGTAGCAATTTCTGAATGAGAGTTCGAGTTTGAAATATATCTAAAATAATGTATGCTATGCACTGCCATTTCCCAACATAAACATAACAGTCTGCAATGAAACGGTTGTCTCCTGTGTGCTCCACTTCCTACTTGGCGCTCCTGTAACTTTCTCGTGTGAACGAGATACAGTATCTTTTTTTTTTTTCATTGCCCTTTAGGGGCTCCGTACCATACAAAAACAAATGCAAATATTTAATTAAAAAAAGTAAAGTCCTTTCGAGTTATCTGTCTCAAGTCAAGTCTCAAGTCATGAATACCATGGCAAAGTCAAGTCTTTTATCAATGTTAGTCAAGCAAGTCTCAAGTCCAAACATATGCAGACTCGAGTCAAGTCATGTGACTCCTCCACCTCTGTAAAAAAAACAACTTTGATTCCTCTTACCAGTTAGTCATGGATTTCTTTATTCTTATTGAGTAAATTCCAGCATTTTAAACTTTCGAATAATGTCTTTTTGATTTATGCAATTACATTATTTAATGGATTGACACCACTAAACAAATATATACAGCTGGTGTAAAGACACAATTATCTTCATATAATATTATAATTCATCATATGTACTTCCTTAATATAATGTAACTCCTGTTCAAATAGGTTGATGGGAGGGTCATAACACAGGAATAGAAGATTCTTAAGAGTTAACCAATGGACACACACACACACACACACACACACACACACACACACACACACACACACACACACACACACACACACACACACACACACACACACACACACACACAACACACACACACACACACACACACCACACACACACACACACACACACACACACACACACACACACACACACACACACACACACACACACACACACACACACACACACACACACACACACACACACACACACACACACACACACACACACACACACACACACACACACACACACACACACACACACACACACACACACACACACACACACACACACACACACACACACACACCTTTCTACTACGCTGCTATGGACAGTCATTTGCACTACTGTACATATTTTTACTGTTGTAATATATTCAACCTCATCCATCTGTCCGTGACAACCTAACTTGCAGGCCTGTAACTACCTGACAGAGGATGCAACATGAAAGCAAGCATGTGCTGCAACAAACACATTGTAATCATGAAGGCCTTGGAAGAACCTCTAGTCTCTCATGGTCCCCATCCAGGCAGGGCAACACCCACTTCAGTCCGAGGCAAGAGTGTGTGAGAGGAGGACCCTTTCCATGTCAAGATGTCACTCCATACAACACAAGGCCCCACACAGAGGAGCACACAGTGTGTGACAGCTCTGTCTGGGAGCCTCTAATGTGTCAGCTTGCAACAGCTAAGCAGAAAGAGGAGGCTGTGGTAAGACCTCCAACTGACTGAGCACCACCCTAATGTCAGCAGATGGCTGATCGGAGAAGTAACCTCCTCTCTCAGCTCCCTGTCCGTCAGCCTTAGAGCCCTTCTAATCCCCTCAGGAGGCTCCCTGCCAGGGGGGCACAGTTGTCTCTATTTTGTCTCATGGGACCCATACACTAGTCAGTTAACCCTGAATTAAAGAAATACACTTTTTCTCACCAATTAGTGATAGACTAAAAAAATGAAAATGTTTAGGTTCAACTTGATATTATTGTTTTCAACTAACATAATACAGTCATGTGAAATGTGTTGACATAATATATTTAGTTAAAGTCAACGTTTCAGTTTTTTCAGTGAAGAAACTTTTGAAGAGGTATAAAGAGGTCATTTGCTAATAATGGATTTAAAAGCAAAACATTGTATGACAAGATAACATCTCAGATAAAAATGTTCTCCACTGTCTAAAATCCAATAATTCATTTACCACAACATAAATCTGAGAAAATATGCAAAGGCTAAACAAGTCTTTCTGATCTGACAAATGAAACAGTTTGATACAGAAAGATATATATTATATATATATATTTTAGCCCAAGGGACATTACAGCATCTGTATGTGCTTACTGCCATGAATCTGAGTTATTGGGCAAAAACCGAAGGAATATATGTATCCTCCTCACTGTTACAAACTAGAAAAACATTGTCTTTCCTGGGGCAGAATACATTCTTACAGTAAGTCGTAAAATAAGTGAGTTATGTAACCCGACATTCAGTGTGTCAGTGTTGTAGTATACCTCACTGTCACACTTTTGAACAAAACACAACATGAGCACACACACACACGCACAGAGTCCCTTCATGCACCCAGAGATACTCAGTTCTTATGTGTGTCCACCAGAGGTGTGGACCCGAGTTTGACTCGAGTCCACCAGAGGTGTGGACTCGAGTCAAACTCGGGTCACTAATTTGATGACTTTGGACTCGACTTGACAAAATCACAAAACACTTGCGACTCGACTTGGACTTGAACACCAATGACTCGGGACTTGACTTGGACTTGAGTCTTCTGACTTGAGGTGACTTGATCATTTAATTCAGAGGTCTCCAACACGCCGATCGCGAGCTGCCGCTAGAAGAGCAGACTCCCGTCGGGGAGAGCAGAATCTCCAGCCGCTCCTACTCTTGCGGGGGAATCCAACCATGCAGGGAAGGGCGTGACTTTATTTTGCTGGGCCACCATGCGGCCAATCGTATGCGAGGACACACTAGGATCATACCATTATGTGAAAGAAGGGTGGGGGGCAGACGCTCCAAAGACAGCAAGTGTAGTGGTACAGGCCAGCTACACAGCTTTCTTTTCAATGATATTGGAGAAAGCAAAGCTGAGTGCAGGATTTGTAAAATGAAAATAACCTTCTTTTTTTGTTGGCAACCACTCAGGATTTGTTGCCAGAGGTGGGAGAAGTTCAGATCTTGTACTTGAGTAAAAGTACCAGAGTGTAGGAATACTCGGTTACAATAAAAAGTCCTGCATTCAAAATGTTAATCGCTGCACATTATCACTTGCATAAAGATAGATTGTGGGTCCCTTATAACATGTTGTACAGAGTGGAAATAAACATTCTGGTCACCTCAACATCAGGGATCTTATACATTAAACTCCTTCTGAATCAAACCGTGACGGTAGCCTAACCTTACTGATCCCTCTTAAATTAGAAAAAAACACGTTACTTTACCAGCAGAGAGAAAATGGATTATTACATTATAGGGGTGTAACGGTTCACAAACATTTCGGTTCGGTACGTACCTCGGTTTTTTGGTCACGGTTCGGTTCGGTACGTTTTCGGTACAGCAGAATTTTTTTTCACAAAACAAAACATATATATATATATTTTGTATTATTATTAAACTGTGGATAATGTATTCACTCAAATAAATACAAAATATAATAAAATAAACATTAAGGTGCAGCATTTCGATTAACTGAAATAATCTGTATTTGAACTGTACTGTACTAGCACCTAAACAGCCAGTTTGACATTATGACTTGCTTGTCATTGTATTGTCATGTTTTTTTTAAAGAAAGATGAACTTGTCCACCGCAGTACTTTTCCCAGAAAGGTTCATGAGAACTTAGTTCATGTGAACTCTTTAGTTCTCATGGTAATGAGATAAATCCCTGGGGGTGGATTAGGCAAATTAAACCGCTGACGTCACTTCTTCTTCTTCTGCTTTGGGTTTACTGGCAGGCCGCAAACCAGTTCATGGCGTATACTGCCGCCCAAAGTCCCCGGCCGGAAGTCCCCGGAGTTGGGGACTGGCTTCAGTAGAAGCTGCTGGGACTCCCAGCAGCTTCTACTGAAGCCTTCCGAGTAAATCGCCAGAACGCCGACACCTCCTAATCTCCACCGCTTCCATGTTTTATTTTGTGTTGCCATAAATTAGTCTCTCTGCGTTTCTGCGCTGGGCTAATGCTAATGCTAATAATGCGAGGATAATAAATGGCGGCTTCACAAAACTTTTTGGGAGTTTTACGGGGCGTGGTTTGTAATCCGCCCAGCCAATCAGAAATATAGCTCTTTTCTCACAAAAGAGCCACTCGAGGGGGTAAAAAGGTTCTCATGAACTAAGATCGCATGAACCTTTGTGGGAAAAGTACCGCGGTGTGAATGCGCCTATTGCTTGCCGAAAGGGCAGATCTGCTGGCACTAACAATGTCTCCTGCTGTGGAGAACACCCTCTCTAGGGACAGAGGTAGGAGAAACAGCCAGGTAGCGCTTTGCTAACATGGCAACATAAGGATATTTGGCGTTTGTAATAGCTTTGGCTCGGTCTGAACTTTTTGCGAGTGGTGGAGGCTTAAATGCTAGTGGGAGTTGGGTTTGCACTTCAGTCATTTTCTTTTGGTACCGGTGATATTCACGTTCGGGTGATGCCTTTTCAAGAGTGTGCAAGTTTGATGTATTGCCAGCCACGTAACCAATTTTAGTTGAACAATGCCGACAAACAGCTTTGGTTCTGTCCACCTGTCTTTGTCCGTCATCCTTGAACGTAACTGCGAAACCAAAATGTTCCCAAACCGGAGACTTCAATGATGCTGGAGGATTTTCGAGCTCAACTTTATCTGCGTTCGCCATTAATTTTCGACAGTTCCTCAAATTACTGACTAAATTTGAACGCATCCCTCTGACCAGCTCTCATAGTATGCCTCTCGTCCAATTAAATGACTTGCTCGCTCTATGACGCGTTGAACCCAATGTGAGCAAATTACTCTGAATGCTGCGACGCAGCACCTGAGATTACTTCCAAGAAGTTGTTCACGTTCTCATTTTTTTTTACGTTTAACGTTATATTCGTTCGGTACACTTCGGTACACACGTGTACCGAACCGAAGGGCCCGTACCGAATAATTTCGGTACGGGTACGTGTACCGTTACACCCCTATTACATTATTAATGTGACTAATAAAGAGCAGTTTGATTAGTAAGTAATATTCTGTTGATGAATGTCATTACATTTGGTGAAAAGCACATAATGATTTATTTAAGACTTGTTTTTTCAAAGTTTAGGACTTGGACTTGCCCATCCTGACTTGAGACTTGACTCGGACTTGAGCGCAAAGACTTGAGACTTACTTGTGACTTGCAAAACAATGACTTGGTCCCACCTCTGGTGTCAACCACATGACCCCCTGCCACTCCCTCCAGTTAAAGAGTTCAATCCATGTTCAGGTTCTCCTTCCTCCATCTGCACCCCGGCCCAAGGCTTAGGCTGGAGGTTTGGGAATGTCTAGCATGTCAGCTTGACACCAACACAGCTTAAGAAGCATCTGACCTGCAGAGGATTTGCTTCCAGTGATGCAAACACAGGTATGGTGAAAAAAGAGAGAACTATTCGAAGCAGGAAAAAACAGTGTAATATACCATCTGACAAAGGCCTGCGCTATAATGCTTAAATTAGCTGCTATTCTTTATAATATACTCAGATCAATAGGAGACAGAGATGTTAAGTTATAAATCAAGGGTTTTTATTATTATTTACAGCAGGGGTGGGGAACCTTTTGCCTTTACATTTTTACAACATCCTCCGAGGGCCGTACAAATGATTGAACTCAACCTCTGCTTAAAAAAACTAAAATCACAGCCCATTCATTTGGCCTTTCTTTCATTCTGTGCAAAGAAAAAGCAACCTCTTAATCCAGATATCTCACCATGACTCACGTATGCATGCATGTGCACGGTGTGGCATGACCACCAACACAGAAAGATATGGACACAAGATGTGTGCAAATGTATTTAGTATCCTATCCATGTGAACATGATTTAAGTGTGGGGGGGGGCCTAACCCCCTCTAGGGGGAACCTCACCTCCTCTAGGGGGGTCCGGGGGGCATGCTCCCCCGGGAAGATTTGTTTTTAAATATTGAAGTTAAAAGCATCAATCTAGTACACTTTGAGAGCAACATGAGGAGATCTATGGATACATCTTTCAACACCAATATGAAACAGAACTGTAAATATTTTACAAATCACTTCCCTTTTAAACTGTATTCTTGTTATTTTTAACAACTTTTTTGTTACTGTCATATAGTATTTTATACCTGTTTTTCATTTAGTCTCATTAATAACTATAATGATCATATCAAGGTGTGCCTTAACCTCCTCACTGAGCTGAGGTTATGTGAGCCTCTCAGGAGAGAGCTCTCTTCCACCTGGTTGTAGAAAAGCTCTTTAAATTTGTTAGCATAGCTAGCTAACCAGATGCTAATAACAACAGATCGACACTGTGCTTACAACTAAAGACACAGCCACGCAAACAATGCGGTGTGTACTGCTCCTTATGGGTACTGCAATATTTGAGGAGCTGGAGCGGCGTTCCGGTGCTCTCTGTCAGCACTCTAGTCTACTATGAGGTGTGACCAGTGTTGTGCTAGTTACTGAAAACCAGTAACTAGTTACCATTACTAGTTACTTCATTTCAAAAGTAACTCAGTTACTTTACTGATTACTTACACCAAAAAGTAATATGTTACTGTGAAAAGTAACTTTTTAGTTACTCCCATTAATGCCCTTATAGCCTTCATTTCAGTACTGTTATTGCATTGGAGAATAATACAATCTGTTGATCAACTTGACATGCATTATATGCAATCTGGATTGCATCGATATTAGCTGGCTTTCCATTTTTGTATATTCTTTCTCCAGGTAGTTGGAAAAAGTTTTCCGTCACATATGCCGTGTGCCGCCCGGACATGCTATCATGCTAACTAGCTCCCTGAAAGCGGGTGACTCCACTGTAGCAATAGCCTGCATGTGTTCTACAACATACCGTGCAATGGCTTTATCGACTTTTCCCTGGCTAGCAGTCCCTTGGTTAAAATCCAGCCGCTGTTGCTTAGGTGGAGGTGGAGTGGCGTCGGCTGAGTCTCTGTGGTCTTAGCTACTAGCTTCGTCCCAGCATGTTGTTTTTGCAGATGTTTTAAGAGATTTGAATTACTGGTTTGGGCAGTAGATAGGATCTTTGACCCGCCAAGACACAACTTACATTTAACAGAAACTTTCTTTTCTTTGTGCTCGACAAAAGTGAAATAGTGAGAATATCTCCAGGTGGAAAAACTAGACTTGAGCTCCGCCGCCGCCATGATAGTCTTGTTAGTAAACAACACAAACACGCCCACAGCCCGTCTCCGCATGTGACACAGGAAATATTTAAGTATATTTACTCAAGTACTGTACTTAAGTTAGACCCTCCAGAAAAACGTGATTCTGCGATCGCAGAATTTACCGCATAATCAGCAAAATGGCGCACATTTTTAAAAGGCCGCATATTTATCAAAAGGCCGCATAATCCCCGCATTTTTCCACACAAAGTTGAGGAAAAAAAAGTTAACTCGTCTTGACGCGAAGTGGTGATGATGATGACGGGACGTCATCAGCTCGCGCATCACAGAAGGTAAACAACACCGTAGAGTGAACGTATGGAGCTCACACGCGAGAGAAAACACCAAGATGAAAAAATGTAATCCATCTCATTTACCGACGAACATTTCTGCTAAAGACCGGGCAAAGCAGTACCCCGATGTCTTGCACGAAAGTGGGGGGAAACTATTCTGCACCCCGTGCAACTGTGTGTTGGAGCATAAGAGAACATCGACGGTGACGACCCACTTTGATTCATTCAAACATTCGAACATGCCTTCTGCTGCTGCGGACAAGAAAGCCAAACAACTCACGTTCACCGAGGCATCGACCAACAAAACCCTTTCGAGGGCTATAAGAAACGAGGTGAGAAGCCTACAAGATTGAAGCTGGTCAGATAACGAACATGAAATGAAAACAGAATGAGGCGGAGAAGTGTGTGTGTGTGTGTGCGTGAGAGAGAGTGTGATTAAAATAGCCCAATTGCTTTTACAATAAATAAACATTGAATGTGTTTAATTGTATAGTAAAGGGGTTTAACGTTAGTGGCAGGTTGTGTGTGAGAGAGAATAAATAAATAAGACATCCCAATATTTATTTTTTCCGCATATTTAGCATATTTCGCAACTTTCTGCATATTTCACAACTTCCCGCAATTTCACCGCATAAAATCACATAAAACCCCGCATATTTGATCGCATAATCAAGGATTTTAGCCCGCATAATCAAGGATTTTAGCCCGCATAATCAAGGATTTTTGCCCGCGTTTTTCTGGAGGGTCTAGTAAGTACAGTTCTCATCTCTGTTCGCCTGGCTGTTGACTATATAAAAAAACTGACGGAGTAATGCGCCATGTAGTAACGGTAACTGAATTACTGAATTAAAAAAGTAATGCGGTAGAGTACTAGTTACTGCCAAAAATAACGGCGGTTAAAAATAACAGTGGTTACTGTTATTCCCACCACTGGGTGTGACTTGTGCCAAAGAACAGATAACTAAGCTAACTGAGCGGAGCACTGACGTGTCAACGTACGCCAACGCCTCCATCAATTTTGAATGGGTTGACGTAGAATACAGGCGACGTCACGACGATGTCTGACGTCACGGCGACGTATCATAGGTGCGCTCAAAGTATGCGCTCAAAGTATGCGCTCACGTGGGGGCGGTGTGGCTTAGAAAGCGCTATCTTAGATATGCGTGTTGATAACGTACGTGTGTATATGCGCGTGAATGACGTACGTGTGGATAAGCGCGTGAATAACGTACGTCTCGCCTCCGTTAGCATTGTATAGTATCTGGTACGGGGATTAATAAGAGTTGTGTCTAGCAGCTCTCTCTCTCTCTGCTCGGGAACAGCTGATTGCTGCACGGTGATCAGCTGTCCCTCCCTCCCTCAAGGTGTGTGTGGGTGTGTCTGTGTGTCTCATTCACTGTCCCTCAGGTTGTAGCATGTTTCGATTGCCAGTTTGTGGCTTGTATGTCTTGTGAACGCAACGCTGGCATAATATGATGTGGCCTGTTGACATGGCCTCTAATAAACACACAGGACTAAATTAATACGTGTGTAATTCAGCCCAGATGCGGTGACTGCAGGCCAAATCCATTAATTGTGAACTTGTTCAAAGTTGCACTGGTATGAGGCGCAGTGAGAACCACGCACCTGTCAGACTAGCGAATGGGCACATTTCAATTTCAGGAGAATAATGAAGATGTGATTGGTTGTTCCACTCTCCGTTTCTCACGAGACCAGTGCGCTGCTGTTTACATTAGTGTGGACTGGACCGACTGAAACTGACGGCAAGGTTAATTATTGTGGAAGGATGCACCCCATCCTGCAACAAAAAGGCAGCGAAATGTGCTAAAATCACTGATTTATTCAGAACCCCCGTATGGTATAGAATGACGAAGCAGAAAGTGAGCGAACATTATGGCAAGGCAATTTTATTTATATAGCACTTTTCAGCACGTGGCGATTCAAAGTGCTCTACAGATTAAAAGCAAAAGACATTTAAGAACACATACATTATTAAAAAGGCATTTAAAAACAGGCATAATAAGCAAAGGTAATGAAATAAATTAAATAATAAACACAGCAGGTACAGAATACATGACTAAAAAGGCATACTGTAGTGTGAGTATGAGCAGCTCAATTAAAAGCAGCAAATAGGTGCGTTTTTAGTCTGGATTTGAAAATAGGAAGTGTTTCGGCGGACGTGCATGTTTTAGGACGTTTGTTCCAGATTGTTGGGGCATAATAACTAAAAGCTGCTTTTCCATGTTTAGTGGTTATTCTCGGAACAGAGAGCAGACCCGACCCAGAAGACCTGAGACTCCTGGATGCTTCATAGTGATGGAGGAGGTCGTCTATATACCTCGGTCCTAAGCCATTTAGTGATTTAAAAACTAGCTGTAGTATTTTAAAATCAATTATTTGGCCGACTGGAAGCCAGTGTAATGATCTCAGAACCGGAGTGATGTGATCCACTTTTCTAGTGTCAGTGAGCACTATTATGAGCCACTTTTCTTTCTATATTGTAGCCTGATAGCACATCGACTGTCAACAAAACTGTTTCTCAGTCCAATGCTAAGTTAGTGGCAGGCCCTGTGTGACTGGAGACTATAAGGCAACACAAAACCCAAACATGTCCTTAATGTTACCGTTAGACTGCAGCTAACTGCGGGGCTACAAACCCCTCATACTGTGAGTGAATAACTTGAGATGGTTATGTTGTCTAAAGGGGAGACCATCATTATGGTATCAGGCCATGCAAATACAGGGTCAACTTAGTGATAACATAAGTGTTGTATAATATATGTTCTTGAATAATGTTATTTCATAAATAGTTGTTAATGATTACATGTTCTCCTTATTCAGTTCCACTATCAGATGATGCTGATGGTGATGGCCCTGAGGGAGATGCAGGCAGAGCTCAGTGGACAGAACTGGCAGGTACAGAGGAAACTGTTTCAATAGGCTATGACTGACACTGAACACAACCAAAGGAAATGTAATGACAACAGTATAAGCAAGCTATGTTCATGTTCTCTCAATAAGTTATTATAGTTATTGATCAGAGTTGAATCCCAATGCTGGTTCTTATTCAGTACCAGCAGATGCTGAGGAGGTTGACAAGACAAGTCAAGATTCAGGGTCCAGCACAAGGGAAATAGCAACTGAGTAGGGTAACAACGTTGTAGATATTGACGATACATCCAGCAAGACGCCCCCAAACAAACTGGTATGGCCTGGCTGGGTGTATAAATCACGACATGACCTATGGTCCTAGTCCGGCCCTGCTGACTCATCACACACCCATACACTACACACACATTACTGATGAACTGATATCACAATTGAGTTACTCTCTTTAAATAAATATACTGTAATTGGAAAAGAATCATGTGTGGTGTCCTTGTTTTGTCCGTCCTTGAGCCAGGGCTCCCTATTGTTGTAGGTTATTCTTGTTTTGTGTGTGTATGTGTATGTGTATGTGTATGTATGTGTATGTATGTGTGTGTGTGTGTGTGTGTGTGTGTGTGTGTGTGTGTGTGTGTGTGTGTGTGTGTGTGTGTGTGTGTGTGTGTGTGTCACTGAGCAGGCAGCCATACTGATGAAAGCTCAGAGCAGATAACGCCACAAAGAAAGACTTCAACTTCACAGCATGATGGCCTTAACTTCCCCCAGGCTGGATAAGGGAGGACGCGTCATGTTTCAATGTTTCAATGTCAATGTTTCTGTAAAGAGCTTGCTTGTTGCTTGACTTGGAATCTATGCAGATAAGAACATCTGAAAGCAGAAGAAAGCCCACCACATCCCAGGGAGCGAGGAGCTGCGGGGGTCTGTGTTCAGGAGAATATCCAGTGCTGTCCACTTGTCCACAGCTGAACCTGAACTTATGGTTCGCAAACAATCTGCACTTGGTTAAGAAGTGACATCCCCCACTCCTGTGCCTCTTCTTACTTAGTTATATTTCATATTGGAAACGACCCGAGGTTAATGTAGTGAAGTACATTAACTCAGGTACTGTACTTAAGTATGATTTTGGGGTATTTAGATGTTATGCTACTTTTTACTTCTACTCCACTACATTTTGGAAGCCAATATTGTACTTTTGACTCCACTACATTAATTAAACAATTAGTTACTCATTACTTTACATATTCAGATTATGAGCTAATACAAAATATAAATAAACTAATACAAAAGCTATTGCATACATACAGTAAGCTGTGTACTTACTTGTTTTGCTGCACTTGACTTTGGAGAGAAGTTTGTGTGCCAGCAGAAGATCTCCAGTCTTCACAGCCAGCAGCAGGTCCTGTTCCTTCCCCATGACTGAAGCCCTGACCACAGACACAGAGTGCTCACAGTCATCAAGCCCAGGTGGCTTTTTGTCTTCAATGTTCCTTCAATAGAACTATCTCAGCAAATATTTGTAAGTGAGCGAACAGGTAGCTGCTGAATCCATAGAGGGCTTAGCAGCATCTAGAGAGAGGAAGGTGGACTATTCCAGGAGATCACTTTCCTAGCGTGGTCCGGGTCTGGCTCCATTCTCTCTGATGGTGGTGAACTTAGATCTGGAGTTACAGGAGGACGTGTAGAAGTGTACTCGCCTGCAGGACTGAGTGTGTGCTCAAAGTCTGTCCCTGTTAACCTGAAGGCATCAGCAGCCCAACATGAAATGACACTGCAGAGAGAATCCTAGAAAGACAGACGAGAATCCCTTTGAGTCTATGACCATTTCAAACATATTTTTCATGAAAATTATAGCCTCTTTGTATCCTACCATTTCTATGACCCTGCTGTTTGTTCGCCATACAGCTGAGGACTGGTTTATCACACCTTAATACTTGCTTCAAATGTGTACTTTTCTTGTTATTTGATCAAAAACAAGAGATTTAAATCATAACTTTGCAAATGTCAGACTTTTTCAATAATAAAATAGCATTGATGGCCCCAATGAACAGATTATGGCATTTGTTATGTTTTGAAACCAAGCAAGTGAGAACATTTCAAGTGAGTTAAAAGTGCAATCCTGAAATATCTCATATAGTCCAAAGTGGACTGTGGCAAAGAAAAGCACAAAAGCTTCAAAGCTGTACTGATAAAACAAATGAGAACATATTGTAAATCAAGGCACATATTATTTGAACCAGCTCATGGTTTGAAATGGCAAACATTGAAAAGCAAAAGTATTATTAAAACCATGTACTACATCATCACCTTGGTCCCATCATATACTCTGGGAAGAGAATATTACTGTGCTTGAAAACTGGGATCACATCATCATGTGAGGTTGACTTTGTGACCTGGAGAACATTTCAGCTGCAACATTAGCTCGTTGATAAGCTTGGGATATGAGATCTTTTTGTAGCCATTCGTGGTGAAGGCATCTGTGCTATTGTATGCATTATGTGTGACCCAACATTTCTACAGGCATGGCAGAATATGGCACTATTTTCACATGCATATTCCAGTCTATTTGTATACCACGAGCTGCAAAATGACCGCCTAACCCCACTGTACAGGCGGGTACTTGTTTAGATATACCTGGGCACTGGGCAGGCTCTGTTTTGCCGAGGTATCCTGGCACCTGCGGGCTGCAGAGGGGCGGCGTAGTTTGGGGCGACGAAGACTGCTGCTCCGGGGGCGAGGGCGGCGAGTCAGGCGGGAGTAAGCTAGTGTCCACAACGGAGGGTAACGTGATGTCCCCATCTGACCTGTTGCTACGGTCTGCAGTAGATGCAGTGTTGCTGGCGTTTAGTGATGGTTGCTTTAACCATTTTCGTATAAATGATTATCCACAGATGTGTGTCACTGCTGAAGCACTTTGGAAATGATGCACGCGCAGCGGAGCAGGTCACGCGCACCTGACACAATTCGTTATTTGTATTTTTCGGGGGTACAATGTATGCCTAATGTGAAATATAATCAAGTGTTAAATCAGACTTTAGTTCCACCTGGAGTAAATCCACAAGCTACCCTGCAGTATACAAAGCCATTCAAACTAGCTGCACCTTTACCAGCTTTGAGAACACTTTCATGATCAATCATTATAAAACATATCATATTATTCTGAAATGGACCAATCTGCACAATGACTAGCCTACTTGTACTTTTGCTACTTTAACTATGCTATATTTTTATGCTAATACTTTTCTAGTTTTACTTGAGTTATATTTTGAATGCAGGACTTTGACTTGTAAAAAAGTATTACTATACTCTGGTACTTTTGCTTAGTTAAAATATCTGAGTACATCTCCCACCTATTGGTATCATAAATGTTGGCGCTGAAGTGTTGGGAGTACCGTAAACCGGTGGATCAGCGGGTGGATCAGCAGGAGCATCGGGCAGCATTTCCGGCTGCAGAGAGCGCTTAAATCCGACGCTCAGCCTCTGTGGCCGGACTCGTTCATTATCCTGTGTCCGCTGCTAATGGTATAAAGTACATCGAACCTCTCCTCGTTCGCTGACTTGTCAGCCTCACTGTCAGGCTGTTCTCTCCCCCGACACACACAGTATTTTATATTTCTTAACTATACAAGTTTGTTTAACCGAGGTAGTTTCCGTTTCTTCCAAACAAAGACGTTTATAAAGGAAAGGAAGCAGTGTTCTCACCTGTTGTGGACAGTGCAGGTGGCAGCAGACAAGACACACACACCGCAGACTCACTGAAGGCAAAGCGCTGACAGCACGAGACGGAGCCCGCGTGTCAAGTCCAAACACTCACTCAATGTTTAGAGCTTCCGATAGTCACTTTCAAAGTAAAGCTCTCATTTAACATAATAATAATAATAATAATAAATGAAACTTTAATCATCTGTCTATTTACTGGTTTGAAAATCATTTTGCCACTGAGTATTTGCAGGTGTTGTATACAACCTACAAAAAGTACCGTTTATTTCCGAAACTACTTCAGCAAGACATGTTTTTATTTTGAAAGCAAAACAAACATATACTCATTCTTAATTCCCACATTTGTATTGTTGTTGGGTTTTTTAAACAGTTTTACTTCTTGTAATTGCATTGAATCTTTGAATAATTATGTTTATAATATAAATTGTGTTTATATTTTATATTGTTGCATCGACTCAGTTGTCTTGTGTCTTATCTGTCAGAGAGAAACCATTATTTATTTTATTTTCATTATCATACATTTTACCTCCATGTGTCTATCTGATAACATTTTATATTTTGCTGCATGTACTTTTTAAAATTCTTTACAAATAATCTGAGGGGAATTTCTTGTTGTTTGTTTTTAACTTGTGATGTGTCATTTTGTAAAGCACTTTGAGCTGCATGAGTTGTATGAAAAGTGCTATATAAATAAAGCTTTATTATTATTATTATGTGCCTGTCGAATCTCTTTGAAGAACCAGCACCCCTCTCTGAAGAACCAGCACCTTACCGTGGTAGAGAGGTTTGTGTGCCCTGATGAACCTGGGGGCTGTGTTGTCTGGAACCTTGTGTTCCTGGTAGGGTCTCCCATGGCAAATTGGTCTCAGGCAAGGGGCCAGACTAAGATTGGTTCAAAAAACCTCATGAAAGACGACACAAGAAGTGAGGATACCCGGCCCGGAGGAAGCCCGGGGTCCCCTTCTGGAGCCAGGCCCAGAAGGAGGACTCGTCGGCGAGCGTCTGGTGGCCGGGCTTGCCACGGAGCCCGGCCGGGCCCAGCCCGAAAAGGCAACGTGAGCAACACCTCCGCTTTTCCGTCCCGCGGGCCCACCACCTACGGGAAACAGCGATGGGGTCGGGTGCGCTGCCAGAAGGGTGGCAGTGAAAGCGGAGGGTCTCGACGGACCAGACCCGGGCGACAGAAGCTGGCTTTGGGGACGTGGAACGTCACCTCTCTGGGGGGGAAGGAGCCGGAGCTTGTGCGGGAGGTGGAGCGTTACCAGTTGGATCTGGTTGGGCTCACCTCTACGCACAGCGTCGGCTCTGGAACCTTACTTCTGGATAGGGGTTGGACTCTATTCTTCTCAGGAGTTGCTCAAGGTGTGAGGCGCCGGGCGGGTGTGGGGATACTCACAAGTCCCCGGTTAGGTGCTTCGTTGTTGGAGTTTACCCCAGTGGACGAGAGGGTCGCCTCCCTACGCCTGCGGGTTATGGGGGGGAAAACTCTGACTGTTGTGTGCTTATGCACCCAACAGCAGTTCAGAGTATACGGCCTTCTTGGAGACCCTGGAAAGAGTCCTGTATGGGGCTCCTGAAGGGGACTCTTTAATCTTGCTGGGAGACTTCAACGCACATGTGGGCAATGATGGAGACACTTGGAGGGGCATGATTGGGAGGAACGGCCCCCCTGATCTGAACCGGAGTGGTGGTTTGTTACTGGACTTCTGTGCTAGTCATGGATTGGCCATAACAAACACCATGTTCGAACATAAGGATGCTCATAAGTGTACGTGGTACCAGAGCACCCTAGGCAGAAGGTCCATGATCGATTTCGTTATCGTATCATCGGACCTGAGGCCGTATGTTTTGGACACTCGGGTAAAGAGAGGGGCGGAGTTGTCAACTGATCACCATCTGGTGGTGAGTTGGGTCGAGTGGCGGGGGAAGCCTCTGGATAGACCTGGTAAGCCCAAACGTGTAGTTCAGGTGAACTGGGAACGTCTGGAGGAGGCCCAAGTTCAGGAGTCCTTCAACTCACACCTCCGGCGGAGCTTTTCGGGCATTCCTGTGGAGGTTGAGGACATTGAACCAGAGTGGTCGGTGTTCAAAGCCTCTATTGCCGAAGCCGCGGCGGGGAGTTGTGGTCTCAAGGTCCTAGGTGCCTCAAGGGGCGGTAACCCTCGAACCTCCTGGTGAACACCGGTGGTCAGGGAAGCCGTCCGACTGAAGAAGGAGGCCTTCAGGGATTTGTTATCCCGGGGGACTCCCGAGGCAGATGCAAGGTACCGACAGGCCCGAAGGGCAGCAGCCTCATCCGTGGCCGAGGCAAAGCAGCGGGTGTGGGAGAAGTTCGGAGAAGACATGGAGAAGGACTTTCGGGCGGCACCAAAGTTGTTCTGGAAAACTGTCCGACACGTGTCTCAGGAGGGGGAAGCAGGGAACCATCCAAGCTGTGTACAGTAAGGATGGGACGTTGTTGACCTCAACTGATGGAGTGTTAGGGCGTTGGAAGGAACCCTTTGAGGAACTCCTGAACCCGACAACTCCGCCCTCTATGTTAGAGGCAGAGCTGGAGTATGACGGGGGATCAACACCAATCTCCCGGGGGGAGGTCACTGAGGTCGTCAAACAACTCCACAGTGGCAAAGCCCCGGGGGTGGATGAGATCCGCCCGGAAATGCTGAAGGCTCTGGGTGTTGAGGGACTGTCATGGTTGACACGTCTCATCAACGTTGCGTGGAAGTCGGAAACAGTACCGAAGGAGTGGCAGCCCGGGGTGGTGGTTCCCCTTTTTAAAAAGGGGGATCAGAGGGTGTGTGCCAATTACAGAGGCATCACACTACTCAGCCTCCCCGGGAAAGTTTACTCTAAGGTACTCGAAAGGAGGGTCAGGCCGATTGTCGAACCTCAGATTGAGGAGGAACAATGCGGATTCCGTCCTGGTCGTGGAACGACGGATCAGCTTTTTACTCTCGCAAGGATCCTGGAGGGGGCCTGGGAGTACGCTTATCCGGTCTACATGTGTTTTGTAGACTTGGAGAAGGCGTATGACCGAGTTCCCAGGGAGTTACTGTGGGAGGTGCTGCGGGAGTATGGGGTGAGGGGGTCTCTACTCAGGGCCATCCAATCTCTGTACTCCCAAAGCGAGAGCTGTGTCCGGGTCCTCGGCAGTAAGTCGGACCCATTTCCGGTGAGGGTTGGCCTCCGCCAGGGCTGCGCTTTGTCATCAATCCTGTTTGTAATATACATGGATCGGATTTCGAGGCGTAGTCATGGGGGAGGGGGTCTGCAGTTCGGTGGACTAAGGATTGCACCACTGCTTTTTGCAGATGATGTGGTTCTAATGGCTTCATCGGTCTGCGACCTTCAGCACTCACTGGATCGGTTCGCAACCGAGTGTGAAGCGGCTGGGATGAGGATCAGCACCTCCAAATCTGAGGCCATGGTTCTCAGCAGGAAACCGATGGACTGTCCACTCCAAGTAGGGAATGAGTCCTTACCCCAAGTGAAGGAGTTCAAGTATCTCGGGGTCTTGTTCTCGAGTGAGGGAACAATGGAGCGTGAGATGGGCCGGAGAATCGGAGCAGCGGGGAGCGGTACTGCAGTCGCTTTACCGCACCGTTGTGACGAAAAGGGAGCTGAGCCAGAAGGCAAAGCTCTCTGTCTACCGGGCCATTTTCATTCCTACCCTCACCTATGGTCATGAAGGATGGGTCATGACCGAAAGAACGAGATCGCGGATACAAGCGGCCGAGATGGGTTTTCTCCGCACGGTGGCTGGTGTCTCCCTTAGGGATAAGGTGAGAAGTTCGATCATCAGGGAGGGACTCGGAGTTGAGCCGCTCCTCCTTCGCGTCGAAAGGAGCCAGTTGAGGTGGTTCGGGCACCTAGTTAGGATGCCACCTGGGCGCCTCCCTAGGGAGGTGTTCCAGGCACGTCCAGCTGGGAAGAGACCAAGGGGTAGACCTAGGACCAGGTGGAGGGATTATATCTCTTCGCTGGCCTGGGAGCCCCTTGGGATCCCCCAGTCAGAGCTGGTTGATGTCGCCAGGGAAAATAAAGTTTGGGGCTCTCTGCTGGAACTGCTACCCCCGCGACCCGACCACGGATAAGCGGGAGAAGATGGATGGATGGATGGTCACGTAGGTTTCGGCGACAGTTCTTCAGTTTGTCCAGAAGTCTTCTCATCAGGGCTCTATAAAGAGAGAA
Organism: Gymnodraco acuticeps; assembly: GCF_902827175.1. Lineage (NCBI taxonomy): Eukaryota > Metazoa > Chordata > Actinopteri > Perciformes > Bathydraconidae > Gymnodraco > Gymnodraco acuticeps. The sequence continues at coordinate 207,447 of NW_022992297.1, forward strand.
CAACGGCAGATGTCTAATATTTAATGCAGCCGAACCGTGTATTACAATGCATTTATGTGATGACTTCCAAAGAGAAAAGCAAGCACACTCGGAATTAAGTATTATTTTATTTTTAAAACATGTTTTCAGATTTCATATCGCATAAACACATCCCAACATGCTTTGCGGCTAAAACATCCAATCAGCTGAAGATCTTGCCTACTGTTTCCGGTATTGTGTTTATGACGGATGTATTTTTTTATACACACATTCCTTCACATTTTAATTTACATTAAAGTATTTTGCGAGGCCTTCTAAAAATGTTTTAAATATAACTAGGGTTGTAGTTGAAGAGTTTGTAAATTAACATGAACCGAAGCTGTTGCATGGCAACGCAATCGCACAACGTCACGTCCAGTATTTCCACAACCACACACATCGATTTAATACACTGCCAATGTCTGTCTTTATTATCTGACCCTTTAAGATGTCCCTTACACTACCAGTGCTTTTTGAAATAACTGTTGTCCCTCTCCCGATCCTCAACATAGGTTCTAGTTAGTTGTGAATTATGTTACACATCCAATATCAATGTCTGTGTTGAACTTTACTGTCGGCTCACAGACCGTGGTCGAGGAAACAGGGGGGGATGACTCTTTGTCGTCTCCCAGGACAGAAGCAACACGCTTCGGATTCAATAACCCACTTTATGAAATCACTGGAGAGAGGCTAGTCCGTCTTGGGAGGTCGTTGTATTTATTTAGTTCTTCCGTTTCACAAGATACATCACAGACCTATGCTTTTTCCTGCTGCCTCGTTTCATTTCCAGAAAACATATCTACCGCTCGCTCACTCTCGCTCTACCATACCCACTCTCACATGCACGCGCCACACCCCTCTCTTAAAGGGGTAGCGATCTCACTCTTCATGACCCTAATGTCATAACACTACCCCCACTCTGGATGGCAATTGCACACAATTCTAATCCAGCACAGTAAATTACATGGTACATTAAAGGGTACAACATTTCAGTGCAGATATATAGCAGTCTTTGTGTGCACATATCACTGTGGAGCATAAGGAAACCCTGAAAAAGGCATTAATAGCTGAGCTCTAAAATAGCAGTCAGAAGGCATTCGAAACTTAAATTCTCCATATGGTTATCAACCTGCATGTATGAACATATGAAATAATAACATTTAGCTTGGACATTAGTAAACAACATAATGGTGTCCATGAACAGTCCTTTAACTGTGGGGCTTATGTCCTCACCCACTCACCATACCAGACAGGTGGTCCTCTGTTGCGGCCCGTCCGTGGCCCTGGAACATGATGGCTCCGACGGGGCTGCTCTGCCACACTACCCCCACTAACCTGAATGTCCTCAGGGGCAGAAGAGTCCGGAGGAGTGGAGGGGACTGAAAGGGCAGCAGCGACAGTCTCCACTTCTGGATCTGACAGGGTGCAGCTGGAACCTTCCTCAGCTGCGGCGTCAGTGTCGGTGAACAGTTGAGATAGACCCAGGGTAGGATCTGCAGGATCCATGTCCAAGGCAGGGGCCGACACCTCCGTAGGTGTCCATCTCCGGGCGTGCTCCACAGCCCAGGCGTTGTCCAGTGGATCACAGCAGCGGTAGGGTTTCAGCTGATCATGGTGAACCACTTTCACTTTAGTCATCGGGCCTTTCTGGATGCGATACACCAGATCATCCAAGTGTCCCAGAATGAAGTATGGTCCTTCGTACGACGGGAGAAACTTCCTGACTTTGTTTTGGACTCTCCGTGTTCCTTTAATCAGGTACCACACAGCATCACCAATATGGTACTGTGTGCGACAGCAGTTTTTGTCGTATTGTCTCTTAGCATGTTTTACAGACTCACCAAGGGCCTCTCTGGTGATTTGATGAGCCAGCTCCAGGCGTTGTTGGGTCTGCTGGACATATTCAGGGTCTGAAGGGAGTGTGTCAGAATCTGGGCGTAGACCAGCTACCAGGTCCACCGGCTCGCTCACTTCCCGGCCAAACATCATGAAGTTGGGGGTGAAACCAGTTGCACTGTGCTTGGTTGCTCTGTAAGCCATAACAGCATAGGGGATCATAAATAAAATAAATAAATACATTTAATTTATATAGTGCTTCTCATCTGCCAAGACAAATCTCGAAGTGCTTCACAACAAGGGATACTGATACACTTTGAGAGATTAAACAAATAATTGTAATAATAATAAGAAATCAAAAAAATAAAAAATAAAATAGAGTACAAAAGTAAAAGTTCGGAGATAGCGATAAAAATGGCATTACTCCAGGTGTACCATGCTCAAAGTTTATTGGAAGGCCTGCCGAAAGAAGAGGGTCTTAAGGCCGGTTTTGAAGACCTCGGTGGAAGGGGCAGATCTCAGCTGATCTGGGAGGGAGTTCCAGAGGCGCGGGGCGAATGAGCAGAAGGCTCGGTCTCCCATTGTTCGGAGACGTGTGCGGGGGATGTGAAGAAGAGGAGCGTGGCTGGAGCGGAGAGAGCGGGTAGATGTCTGGGTATGGATGAGGTCACAGAGGTATTTTGGGCTTTGTCCATTCAGGGCTTTGTACGTGAGGAGCAGAACCTTAAACTGGATCCTGTAGTGGACCGGGAGCCAGTGTAGTTTTGCAAGTATGGGGGTTATGTGTGCGGACCTTTTTGTACCGGTGAGAACTCTGGCTGTGCTGTTCTGGACAAGTTGCAAGCGGTTGATGGATTTGGCTGGGAGACCGGAGAGGAGTGCATTGCAATAGTCTAGTCTTGAGAAGACGAGTGCATGAACCAGTTTTTTGATGTCATCAGTTGAGAGTGAGGGCTTCAGTCGGGAAATGTTTTTCAGGTGAAAGAAGGAGGTCTTGGTGATGTGTTTGATGTGGGCTTGGAAAGACAGAGTGGGGTCAAACCTTACCCCGAGGTTGGTGACAACGGAGGAGAGAGGAATGAGCTGACCATCAAGGGAGGGGCTGATGTTGGTGGCCTTGGCAAGCTGGTCAGTGGTGCCTATCAGGATTGCCTCCGTCTTGCTGCTGTTGAGCTGAAGGTAGTTGGTGGTCATCCAGGAGCGGATGTCTTCCAGGCAGGTGTTTAGTGTTTGGATAGTGGTGGTATTGGGTTGTGTTTTGAGTGTCGTCGGCATAGCAGTGGAAGTAGATGTTATGTTGTCTGATGATATGACCCAGAGGTAATAGATAGATTAAAAACAGGAATCATGAGGTCCCAGTCCCAGTGGCAGCGCTCAGCTGTTGTGGCCAGTATATTTTGTAGTGTGGCATTAAATCTTTCGACTTGGCCATCAGATTGAGGTCTGAAAGGTGTTGTGCGTGTTTTCTCAATGCCAAACAGCTTACACATTTCCTGAAACACTTCAGATTCAAAGTTTCGGCCTTGATCACTGTGCAGCATCTGTGGTGCTCCATAACGACACACCCACTCTGAAGCCAGCACTTCAGCCACAGTTACAGCCTGCTGGTTGGGAAGGGGGTAAGCTTCCACCCACTTTGTAAAATAGTCCTGTATCACAAGCACATAACAGTTTTTGCGATCTGTCTCGTTCAGGGGCCCCATGATGTCCAAGGCGATGCGCTCCATGGGGGCTCCTACCCTGACAGTGCCCATTGGAGCTTGTGGTGTCTTACGGGGCCTGGCTTTGGATGCGCAGCTGGTACAGGTGCTACACCAGAGGGCAACGTCTTCTCTCATTATGTACCAGAAGTATCGGGTCTGCAGCCGGGCCACTGTGCGCATTACACCAAAATGTCCACCTATTTGACCGTCATGCATTTGTTTCATGACATCAGGACAGAAGACTCGAGGCAGCACCACTTGTGGATAAAACTGTGTGTCATCTAGGCAGTAGAACCGCCTTACCAGAATTCCTTCTTTGAAGTAGAGTCGCTTCCACTGGCTCCAATATGTTTTTGTAGCTGGGCTGCACGGGGAGACTGTTACCCATTGTGGCCGTTCGCCACTGGCCTCCATCCATGCTTTGATGGGGCCTATGTCTGGATCAGCCTCCTGAGCCTGCCGCAGCTCCTCTGGGCTCCAGCCGCAGAACAGCCCAGTAGTATTGTTGGTCGTAGTCCGGTAGATTATTCCAGAATTTACATTGTCAATCTCAGCAGGTGAAGCTTCTCCTACCCCCACTGGACTCACTGCTGTGGAAGCTGAGGGTCTCTTTACCCCCACTGGACTCACTGCTGTGGAAGCTGAGGGTCTCTCTACCTCCACTGGACTCACTGCTGTGGTAGCTGAGGGTCTCTCTACCCCCACTGGACTCACCATCGCCTGGTTGATGTCAGAGTCCAACTGGCACTGCACCGCCTGATCACTAAAGCTCACCGGCTGAGGACAGGGGCATGGCAGCTTACATGGACAAGTCTCCCGGCAGGGTCTCCTTGAGAGGCTGTCTGCGTTGCTGTGCAGCCGGCCAGGCCGATGAACAATCTCAAAGTTGTATTCACCCAGTCTCTCCAACCACCTGGCAAGCTGTCCCTCAGGTTCTTTCATCCGTGTTAGCCAGCGAAGGCTGCTGTGGTCAGTGCGCACTGTGAAGGGCCGACCCAGGAGGTACTGCCTGAAGTGTGATGTAAACTCCACCACAGCCAGCAGTTCACGTCGTGTAGTGCAGTAATTCTGTTCAGTTTTGGATAGTTTGCGACTCCCATAGGCCAGCATGCGCTCTCTGCCCTGCTGAACCTGAGAGAGGACAGCGCCAATGCCCACATCGCTGGCATCTGTGTCCAGTATCATGCTGCCTTGGTCGAGTGGATAACCCAAAACTGGTGCTGTGGTTAGCAGACGCTTGAGCTCGTTGAATGATTCCTGGCATTCTTCACTCCAGTGAAAACGGGCATACTTCTTTGTCAGGGCGTGGAGAGGCTCAGCCACGGAGGCAAAGTCTTTAACGAACCGCCTGTAGTATGATGCAAGGCCGATGAACTGGCGGACTTCTTGGACTGATGTAGGCGCCGGCCACTCCTGCACCTTCTGAACTTTGCTGGGGTCAGCAGCCACACCATCCTCAGAGACAATGTGGCCCAGGTGGGCCACCTGGCGGCGAAAGAGACAGCATTTTGCAGGCTTGAGTATCAGGTTAGCCTGTTGGAGGCGGTCGAAAACCTGGCTCAGTCGTTGCAGCATCTCTGGCACATCTCTGCCCAGCACGATGATGTCGTCCAGGTAGACGAGGCAGGTCTCCCACTGCATGCCGGTCAACACGCGGTCCATCAGGCGCTGAAAGGTTGCGGGGGCGTTGCACTGAAGGGCATGACATTCCACTCAAACAGTAAATTTCTTGTGCAGAAGACAGATGCTTTGCGTGCTCTGGGGGTCAGCTCGACCTGCCAATAGCCAGAGGCGAGGTCCAGCGTGCTGAACCATTTGGCATTGGAGAGGGTGTCCAGTGTGTCTTGGATGCGGGGTAGTGGATACGCATCTTTAATAGTGCTGTCATTTAGGGCTCTATAGTCTATGCAAAGGCGGTAGGTGCCGTCCTTTTTGCGCACCATAACTATAGGTGATGCCCAGCTGCTGTTACTGCGGCGGGCCAGTCCTACCTCCAGGCTCTGCTGTATCTGCTGGTTGGCACTTTATTGCTTCTCTGAGGCCATACGACGTGGCGTTTGCTTGACTGGGGCACCTGGCCTGGTTAGGATGTCATGCTGCACCAGGCTAGTGCGGCCGAGGTCATCAGGGCCAGTAGAGAACACACTGCCATATGTGTGCAGTAACTTTGCAAGCTGGGGCTGCTCTTCAGCTTTCAGCTCAGTAGAGCTCTGGGCGTAGAGCTGTTGCAGGTGCTTTGGGACCGTGGGACCAATGACAGTCTGCCCCGGCTGATCTGTAGTGGCTGCAGGCTGTACAGCTTAGACAGGTTGAAGAACAGCTGCGATGGCCCCCTCCTTGATGGTTACGGGAGCGTTTCCTGGATTGAAGATGCGGAGGGGCACAGTTCCAGAGTGCTGAGTTTCTACAAGGGCTCGGGCTACTAGCAGTCTGTGTTTTTCAACGAAACCCTTGGTGGGGCTAAGCATTACTTCCCCTTTAGCTTGTCCTTTATAACGTGTGTAGCCTGGCACCATGTACTCCCGCCCAGGCTCCACTACAACAGTCCGGGATACTCTCACTGCACGTGATGGTGGCTTGCTTTGTGGCTTGAAGAATGGGACCTCTTCACCAAACAGAACCATACGATTGGTACCATAGTCAAGTCGTGCTTTGGATTGGACCAGGAATGGATGGCCTAGCAGGGCTTCATCTGAAGCTATGTCAGCAACCAGGAAGTGTATGCTAACTTGGCGTCGGTTTATCTGGACAGGGAAGTTAGCCTCACCGAGCACAGGTATGTCACCCGGACCGATACCAACAACGGACGTAACAACTGATTGCTGGAGAGGACGCCGGACCTCTGGGTGAATAGCTTCGTACTGATGCAGGTCTCCCTTGAAAAGAGATCATTGATCTCAATGGGATTTTACCTGGATAAATAAAGGTTTTGAATTGAATTGAATTGAGAGCCAACACACTTTTCCGTGCACCACTGTCCAAAACAGCACACACTTCCAGTTCATTTATAAGCATGAGAATACTCATTTCTTGATTTTGTGTTTTAAGGTGAAGCACAGTGGGGTCAGTGATTTCAGGAAATGCTGAATAAACTTGGGCTCTTGTTGTTTTCTTTGGTGAGGGGCAATTTATCTTCATGTGACCTAATCCTGAACAGTTATGACAACGAATCTCCTCTCAGTTAATGTCTTTATGGCCTTTTTGTTTGCTGGGTGTGCATTTTGGGTTGGAGAAGGTGTGTTGGGGATATGGGCTGGGGTTAGCAGGCTCAGGCTTCCATCTGGGTCCTGGGGGTGTGGCTGCAGTCTCAATCGGCTCCTCCTCTGCTCTTTCCCTGATGACAGCAGCACAGGGCCTCCGTTCAGTGATGTTGTGTGCCCCTGGGTGCATGCCGCTAGTGACATAAAGCGCAGTCTGCTTTGTGGTTTCATGGCGGCGGGCAATGTCATAGGCTTGGGCTAGTGTCTGAGGCCGCTGCTCCAACAGTTTTTGAACAATTTCTGCATCTCCCAGAGCATTAGTGAAAACTTCAACGCCTATCACGTCTTGCTCAGTCTCATTCCTGTTACTGTAGGCTACAGACACTTTCCCATAAATGTCATCCCTCAAAACATGAAGAGCCTCACCCGTTTTGCGGACACGCTGTCTTAAAGGTCACATGTCATGCTTTTCCGGTTATTACCCGTCCCCTTGTGTGTTATGAAGGTTTTTATGCATGTAAACGGTGTGCAGAGTCAAAACCCTTAAAGTACACCATGTAGCGAGTAAACTCTAATACAGAAAATACCTCCCCAAAACGCCTCGTTGGTGAAACGTCATCATCCATTTGATTCTTCCGCGGACATCTGATGTCATGTCGTACCCGGAACGAAATGGACCAATCCATGGAGCCGTTACGTTACGTCCGCAGAACCGTTACGTTAAGCCCCCGCTGATTGGTCCAAATTGACCAATCCACGGACTTCCTCACACACTGAGTGCATGCAGCTCTGCTGATTTCTCCTCCCTGGCTGATAACAGACAGTTGGGATCGCGGCGAAACTCTCTCTGCAGACACAGCGTTTATCAATCCTTTTTCTTACTCAATATCAAGCCACACTTATTGTTTTTACTTCGTCTGTGACTTTGTGTGTGCTCAGGATGAGTTTGGCTGTGTTTTGCTGTGTATCGCTAAACAAGGGAATCACACCTCCACGGAGCTCAGCGCGATTCACAACGTCCCGACTGGTCCCGACCAATCGGAGCACACTGGGCTCACAGGGAGGGGGGGGCAAGAGCTGCAACGAGCCGTTTAGTGGAGAGAGTGAATACACGTAGTTTACAGAGATGCTGTATGCGAAACAATGTGAGTTTGGAAAATTGCACTTAATATATATCTATTCTAGTAGACCTCAACAATGGAATTATGATCAGTGGAAATGACCATGACATGTGACCTTTAATTCAATAGCCACTGCTGCTGCATTCTCTGAAGAGGGGCCGTATGCAGTCTCTAGTTCCTCCAGCAGGTGGCGGTAGTCCCACTGTGAAGACCTGGGATTTCTGTGGATAATTGCCGCTGCTGCACCTACAAGGCAAAACTTCAATTGGATAGCCATAGTCTTTTCTGACCAACAATTAGCTTTAGCGCAGCTCTCAAACCTGTGCAGGAACTCTTTCCAAGGTGTTGTGCCATCATACTGACCAGGGCGCAGTATAGGGACTCTTTCTCTCTGTTCGCAGTCCTCCTCACCCTCTGAAGAATCCTGGCAGTGTGCACGGCGAGGCTGGCGTGCACGTGATTTTGGCCGTTCATATTTGGGGGAATAGCACTTTAATTGCATAGTCTGACTATGTTCTTCTTCTGGTGACAGCCTATAGCATGGAGGATAAGGGACTGGCGTGCTATGTATGAATTCTCCCCTATATTCAGGGGTAAATGGGTTTGAAACAGTAGCAGCCATACACGTGTCCTGCACCCTTGATGGCGTGGCATGAGCTTGGGGGCTATACACGTGATCACATGGGCCTCAGCCTTGTATTTCACAGTCTTGAACAAAAGGGTTTGTGCTTGAAAACCTCGGCCGACTGGGCTCATTGTCACATATTACATTACATTACATGTCACTTGTTAGACACTTTTATCCAAAGCGACTTACATACTCAATACTGTGGGCAATCCCTACAGGAGCAATTTGGGGTGAAGTGTCTTGCCCAGGGACACAACGACATGCTGACTGCAGTGGGGTTTGAACCTGTGACCTCCTGATCCGAATACCAACTCACAACCCACTGCACCACACGCCTCCATATGAAAGGGTTAAAACGTCCAAACACTTTATTTATTTCATTAACATTGTCCATTTTAAATTCCACCTGTGTCTCTGTAGCAGTTATACTCATGAACGGGTTGGAATAGCTTGTTAGCTCGTAGCAATCCTCCGGCTTGTTTACGTTAGCGGCCGCCATTTAGCTTAGCTTGCAGCTGCATAAACTTGCTAATTAGCACGGCAAATCTCACGGTTTATCTCCACCGTTTATTTACTCTGTTTATGTTCTCACCAATGTCTTTATGTTGAACATGAACAGTCCCTTCGTGGTCACCAATGTTGAACTTTCCTGTCGGCTCCCAGTCCCAGACCATGGTCGAGGAAACGGGGGGATGACTCTCTGTCGTCTCCCAGGGCAGAAGCAACACGCTTCGGATCCAATAACCCACTTTATGAAATCACTGGAGAGAGGCGAGCCCGTCTTGGGAGGTCGTTGTATTTATTTAGTTCTTCCGTTTCACAAGATACCTATGCTTTTTCCTGCTGCCTCGTTTCATTTCCAGAAAACATATCTACAGCTCGCTCACTCTAGCTCTACCATACCCACTCTCACATGCACGCGCCACACCCCTCTCTTAAAGGGGTAGCGATCTCACTCTTCATGACCCTAATGTCATAACATCTGTTATTACATTACATTACATTACATTGCATTTAGCTGACGCTTTTATCCAAAGCGACTTACAATAAGTACATTTGACCAGGAAGACACAACCTTGAAGAAAACAGAATCATATAAGTACATCAGGTTTCATAGAGCCAAACATTTCAAGTGCTACTCCACTGGCTTTAGGTAAGCCAGTCCTTTATTAGTATAAAAGTGCTTCGTTAATAGTTCTAACGCTCGAAGTGGAGTCGAAAGAGAAGAGTTTTCAGTTTGCGCCGGAAGATGTGCAAGCTATCTGCCGTCCTGATGTCAATGGGGAGCTCATTCTACCATCTTGGAGCCAGGACAGCAAACCCACGTGTTTTCACCGATGGGAACTTGGGTCCCCCTCGCAGCGAGGGCGCAACGAGTCGTTTGGCTGATGCAGAGCGTAGTGCACGTGCTGGGGTGTACGGTTTAACCATGTCCTGGATGTAGGAAGGGCCAGATCCATTCGCAGCATGGTAAGCAAGTACCAGTGTCTTGAAGTGGATTCTAGCAGTTACCGGAAGCCAGTGAAGGGAGCGGAGGAGCGGAGTGGTGTGGGAGAATTTAGGAAGGTTGAAGACCAGACGAGCCGCTGCATTCTGGATGAGCTGCAGAGGTCGGATGGCACATGCAGGTAGACCAGCCAGGAGGGAGTTGCAGTAGTCTAGGCGTGAGATGACGAGAGCCTGGACCAGAACCTGAGTCACTTTCTGAGTCAGCTGGGGACGTATCTTCCTGATGTTGTAAAGTGTGTATCTGCAGCAACGGGTTGTAGCAGCGATGTTTGCAGTGAAGGACAGGTTGTTATCTAGGGTCACACCCAGATTCCTTGCAGTCTGAGTCGGGGAAACAACTGAGGTGCCGATGTTGATTGTTAGGTCAAGAGTGGGACAATCTTTTCCCGGGAGGAAGAGCAGCTCAGTCTTGTCAAGGTTGAGCTTGAGGTGGTGAGCAGACATCCACTGAGAGATGTCAGCTAGACAAGCAGAGATGCGTGCAACGACCAGGGTCTCTGAGCGGGGAAAGGACAGAATTAATTGGGTGTCATCAGCGTAGCAGTGGTAAGAAAAACCATGCGGGCTAATGACTGATCCGAGCGAGTTTGTGTACACGGAGAAGAGGAGGGGACCAAGAACAGAGCCCTGAGGGACCCCCGTAGTTAATTGACAAGGGTCGGACTCAGACCCTCTCCAAGTCACCCTGTAGGTACGGTCTTTGAGGTATGAGGTGAGGAGGGAAAGTGCAGAGCCTGAAACTCCAAGTTTTTGGAGAGTGCGAAGGAGGATCTGATGATTCACCGTGTCGAATGCAGCAGACAGGTCCAACAGGATGATGACAGAGGAGAGGGATGCAGTTTTGGCAGTGTGCAGTTCCTCCGTGACAGCAATGAGAGCAGTTTCTGTGGAGTGACCTGCCTTGAAACCAGACTGGTGCGGATCCAGAAGGTTGTTCTGATTGAGATAACAGGAGAGTTGTTTAAAGACAGCGCGTTCAAGTGATTTAGACAGGAACGGGAGGAGAGAGACAGGCCTGTAGTTTATAACATCAGACGGGTTGAGAGTGGGTTTCTTTAGGAGAGGGTTTACTCTTGCCTCCTTGAGACTGTTTGGAAAGTGACCAGAAGTTAGAGAAGTGTTGATGAAATGGATGAGAAACGGTAGAATATCAGGAGCGATAGTCTGAAGGAGGTTTGAAGGGATAGGGTCCAGAGGACAGGTGGTAGGGCGGGCAGAGGTAATGAGGGTAAGAACCTCACTTGGAGAGAGAGGGGAAAAGGAGGTAAGTGTGTTGGTGGAAGGAGGGTCTGGTGACCCAGCGGTGAGTAAAGGTGAGTCAGAAAAAGAAGAGCGAATATCATCAACCTTTTTTTCAAAGTGGGGTAACAAAGTCGCTTGACAGAAGTGAGGAGGGGGGAGGAGCTTTTGGAGGGTCCAAGAGGGTGGAGAAGATGGAAAATAGTTTTTTAGGATTGGAATAGGAAGATTGGATCTTATCTTGAAAGAAAGTGTTATTTGCCTGAGAGATCGAAGCAGAGAAAGAGGGTCTGGGTGTATGGGAGAAGGAATATGCAGTGGAGAGAGCTGCTGGGGTGGATGTGTTGGATGGAGTAATCCAGGTCTCAGTGAGAGCAAGGAAATCCAGAGACTGCAGGGAGGCGTAGCCAGAGATGAAGTCAGCCTTAGGAACAGCTGACTGGCAGTTCCACAGGCCACCTGAAACTAGATGTTGGATCTCAGTGGAGCACGTGGGATAGACGAGAGCAGGCCGGTTATATCGATTAGGAGATACACGGGGCCAGTGATAATTGCGAGAAGACACATGAACAGGAATGGAGAAAATACACATGATTATAGCATGAGGGGCTAGAAAACTAAAGAAAAGATAAATAAGACACCAGCTCAATCAGAGTAGGATTTGCCTCCTCTTTGCCTCCCTCGTGACTCCCGCAGGACTCCAATGTCTTTGTCAGTCTTACTCCCGCAGGACTCCAATGTCTTTGTCAGTCTTCGGCTGACTGACGCTGAAGCTGACGCTCCAGGAAAGAGCTACCCAAAAATGGACGCCTGATTGCTCAGTTCACACAGCTGTAGGGCCACGGCCCTCTAGTTAGTTAACTATCTACAGCTGATGGGCGACAGTAGACTGGCCGTGCCTATATTAATGCAGGCTTGAGTGCTGAGACCTGTAAAGCAGGTTTCGCCTGAGCAGATCTGAGATTTAAAATCTCTCAAACGCGATTTAGCCGTTAAAGCTACAATAACAATTTATACAGAGTCGAATAAATGAAACAGAGAAGTCTAATTAAACAAGAATATAACTTACAGTGGTTGCTGCGTCAATAGGTAATGTCGTTACCGGGTCCAGATGCACACTGAGTTCATCAGATTTTAAATGCGGTATTTAAATGCTTTTTAAGGTACAAAATGACTGAGTCACGCGGTTGTACTTCACGCTATCAGTAGACTGGCCGTGCCTATATTAATGCAGGCTTGAGTGCTGAGACCTGTAAAGCAGGTTTCGCCTGAGCAGATCTGAGATTTAAAATCTCTCAAACGCGATTTAGCCGTTAAAGCTACAATAACAATTTATACAGAGTTGAATAAATGAAACAGAGAAGTCTAATTAAACAAGAATATAACTTACAGTGGTTGCTGCGTCAATAGGTAATGTCGTTACCGGGTCCAGATGCACACTGAGTTCATCAGATTTTAAATGCGGTATTTAAATGCTTTTTAAGGTACAAAATGACTGAGTCACGCGGTTGTACTTCACGCTATCAGTAGACTGGCCGTGCCTATATTAATGCAGGCTTGAGTGCTGAGACCTGTAAAGCAGGTTTCGCCTGAGCAGATCTGAGATTTCAAATCTCTCAAACGCGATTTAGCCGTTAAAGCTACAATAACAATTTATACAGAGTCGAATAAATGAAACAGAGAAGTCTAATTAAACAAGAATATAACTTACAGTGGTTGCTGCGTCAATAGGTAATGTCGTTACCGGGTCCAGATGCACACTGAGTTCATCAGATTTTAAATGCGGTATTTAAATGCTTTTTAAGGTACAAAATGACTGAGTCACGCGGTTGTACTTCACGCTATCAGTAGACTGGCCGTGCCTATATTAATGCAGGCTTGAGTGCTGAGACCTGTAAAGCAGGTTTCGCCTGAGCAGATCTGAGATTTAAAATCTCTCAAACGCGATTTAGCCGTTAAAGCTACAATAACAATTTATACAGAGTCGAATAAATGAAACAGAGAAGTCTAATTAAACAAGAATATAACTTACAGTGGTTGCTGCGTCAATAGGTAATGTCGTTACCGGGTCCAGATGCACACTGAGTTCATCAGATTTTAAATGCGGTATTTAAATGCTTTTTAAGGTACAAAATGACTGAGTCACGCGGTTGTACTTCACGCTATCAGTAGACTGGCCGTGCCTATATTAATGCAGGCTTGAGTGCTGAGACCTGTAAAGCAGGTTTCGCCTGAGCAGATCTGAGATTTAAAATCTCTCAAACGCGATTTAGCCGTTAAACCTACAATAACAATTTATACAGAGTTGAATAAATGAAACAGAGAAGTCTAATTAAACAAGAATATAACTTACAGTGGTTGCTGCGTCAATAGGTAATGTCGTTACCGGGTCCAGATGCACACTGAGTTCATCAGATTTTAAATGCGGTATTTAAATGCTTTTTAAGGTACAAAATTACTGAGTCACGCGGTTGTACTTCACGCTATCAGTAGACTGGCCATGAATATATTAATGCAGGCTTGAGTTCTGAGACCTGTAAAGCAGGTTTCGCCTGAGCAGATCTGAGATTTAAAATCTCTCAAACGCGATTTAGCCGTTAAAGCTACAATAACAATTTATACAGAGTCGAATAAATGAAACAGAGAAGTCTAATTAAACAAGAATATAACTTACAGTGGTTGCTGCGTCAATAGGTAATGTCGTTACCGGGTCCAGATGCACACTGAGTTCATCAGATTTTAAATGCGGTATTTAAATGCTTTTTAAGATACAAAATGACTGAGTCACGCGGTTGTACTTCACGCTATCAGTAGACTGGCCGTGCCTATATTAATGCAGGCTTGAGTGCTGAGACCTGTAAAGCAGGTTTCGCCTGAGCAGATCTGAGATTTAAAATCTCTCAAACGCGATTTAGCCGTTAAAGCTACAATAACAATTTATACAGAGTCGAATAAATGAAACAGAGAAGTCTAATTAAACAAGAATATAACTTACAGTGGTTGCTGCGTCAATAGGTAATGTCGTTACCGGGTCCAGATGCACACTGAGTTCATCAGATTTTAAATGCGGTATTTAAATGCTTTTTAAGGTACAAAATGACTGAGTCACGCGGTTGTACTTCACGCTATCAGTAGACTGGCCGTGCCTATATTAATGCAGGCTTGAGTGCTGAGACCTGTAAAGCAGGTTTCGCCTGAGCAGATCTGAGATTTCAAATCTCTCAAACGCGATTTAGCCGTTAAAGCTACAATAACAATTTATACAGAGTCGAATAAATGAAACAGAGAAGTCTAATTAAACAAGAATATAACTTACAGTGGTTGCTGCGTCAATAGGTAATGTCGTTACCGGGTCCAGATGCACACGACCTGAGTGTTATAAATGGTATGACTGTAACCCATGCCCGGCGCCGTGGGAGGGCCAGGGAGGGCCAGGCCCTCCCATTTGACATTCCTGCCCTCCCCCAATAAACACGTTTTTTTATTATTTATAAAAATTAAAAAATATATATATTTTATTTTTTTAATTATAAATAAACTGTGAACTTTTATGCTACGATGTATGTGATGTCAGAACAACAACAACAAAATTGCAGACGCCATGCTACGTCAAATAAATGCATGTGTCTGTTGTGATTTGTGATTCGTCCCCATATAGACCAATCACAGCGTCACACTCTGCCGCCTATTCTGGATTTGTTTATTGTGCATTCTGTAGACTCCCATTTCTGTTTGAATTACAAAATGGACATCACAAATTGGCTTAAAAGGTCTAAGGATTTATTAAAACGAAATAGCGATGAAAAAACTGCAGCCGATGGTGCTGCTGGCGACCCTGCACCTGCCGTTGCAGCAGCACGCCTTAATGTCACAAGCTTGACCTCGGCAAACCCCGGGGTTGAGTTAGCGATGATCTTGGGGTTAATAAACCCAACCAGGTGAAGCTGGATTGTTATCCAGGGAGATTGTTTTCAGGAAAGAAGCGCACTTTTGCCGCTGCATGGTACACAACAGACCATGGCTTGAAGATTCGTTAAAAGCAGACGCAGCCTTTTGATTCCCCTGTAGACAGTTTAAAGTGAATACGTCTTCATCTGATGCGGCTTTTACTGTCAAAGGTTTTTGCGACTGGAAACACATTACATTACATTACATTGCATTTAGCTGACGCTTTTATCCAAAGCGACTTACAATAAGTGCGTTCGACCAACAAAATACAACTTGAAGAAAACAGAATCATATAAGTACATCAGGCCTCATAGAGCAAAAATATTTCAAGTGCTACTCAACTGGCTTTAGATAAGCCAGTCCTTTATTAGTATAAAAGTGCTTCGTTAATAGTTCTATCGCTCGAAGTGGAGTCGAAAGAGATGAGTTTTCAGTTTGCGCCGGAAGATGTGCAAGCTATCTGCCGTCCTGATGTCAATGGGGAGCTCATTCCACCATCCTGGAGCCAGGATAGCAAACCCACGTGTTTTTGCCGATGGGAACTTGGGTCCCCCTTGCAGCGAGGGCGCAGCGAGTCGTTTGGCTGATGCAGAGCGTAGTGCACGCGCTGGGGTGTACGGTTTAACCATGTCCTGGATGTACGAAGGGCCAGATCCACTCGCAGCATGGTAAGCAAGTACCAGTGTCTTGAAGTGGATTCTAGCAGTTACTGGAAGCCAGTGAAGGGAGCGGAGGAGCGGAGTGGTGTGGGAAAATTTAGGAAGTTTGAAGACCAGATGAGCCGCTGCATTCTGGATGAGCTGCAGAGGTCGGATGGCACATGCAGGTAGACCAGCCAGGAGGGAGTTGCAGTAGTCTAGGCGTGAGATGACGAGAGCCTGGACCAGAACCTGAGTCGCTTTCTGTGTCAGGAGGGGACGTATCCTCCTGATGTTGTAAAGCGTGTATCTGCAGCAACGGGTTGTAGCAGCGATGTTTGCAGTGAAGGACAGGTTGTTATCTAGGGTCACACCCAGATTCCTTGCAGTCTGAGTCGGGGAAACAACTGAGGTGCCGATGTTGATTGTTAGGTCAAGAGTGGGACAATCTTTTCCCGGAAGGAAAAGCAGTTCAGTCTTGTCAAGGTTGAGCTTGACCTGGGTCTCTGAGCGGGGAAAGGACAGAATTAATTGGGTGTCGTCAGCGTAGCAGTGGTAAGAAAAACCATGCGGGCTAATGACTGATCCGAGCGAGTTTGTGTACAGGGAGAAGAGGAGGGGACCAAGAACAGAGCCCTGAGGGACCCCTGTAGTTAATTGACAAGGGTCGGACTCAGACCCTCTCCAAGTCACCCTGTAGGTACGGTCTTTCAGGTATGAGGTGAGGAGGGAAAGTGCAGAGCCTGAAACTCCAAGTTTTTGGAGAGTGCGAAGGAGGATCTGATGATTCACCGTGTCGAATGCAGCAGACAGCTCCAACAGGATGATGACAGAGGAGAGGGATGCAGTTTTGGCAGTGTGCAGTTCCTCCGTGACAGCAATGAGAGCAGTTTCTGTGGAGTGACCTGCCTTGAAACCAGACTGGTGCGGATCCAGAAGGTTGTTCTGATTGAGATAACAGGAGAGTTGTTTAAAGACAGAACACGCATTACAGACTGATAAAAGACTGCTAAGGCATGCCGCATCAAAAGAACACATTTCATGTGAGAGTTTGTGGAGAGAGAGACAGATACGCGAGGAAACAAATAAGGAAATTAGAACTTTGGTGTAGATCAGATGGCACGGAGCCGTTATTACGTCAGCTGTCGTTGATATTATAGCTTTTTTAGCTGTCAACCAACTCCCTCTCAGAGGTGACTCGATTCACTCCACAGCATGTCCGAGTGCAGTGCATAGGAACATAAACCATGCCCAAGGCGGGCTAAACAGCTCATCGACTCCGTCTCTACTATTTCTCTCCGAGTGCAGCGATGAGGAAGCTGCCATCCTTAACCAGTGTGCCTTGCTCGTGATTTACCAGTGTTTGTGCTGCCACGCACACAATGTTTCAAAGTGGTTTCTACGTTGCCCTTTATTTGTGTATGTTTGCGATAAGTGTGCGTCTTTACGCAATGCCGTTGGCCTTGCTGTTTGATATATATTGTGCCGCAGGCCCGCAGCACGTGACGGTTTTGTGGGCCCTCCCATGAAAATCATAGGCCCTCCCTTTAGATTTGTTCGGGTGCCGGGTCTGTACTAATTGCTCCTGTGGGGATTGTCCACTGTACTGAATGTATGTTAGTCGCTTTGGATAAAAGCGTCTAACAAATGACATGTAAAAAATAGGGCTGTCAGTCGATTAAAATTGTTAATCGCGATTAATCGTGTTAGAAATTAAAATCAATGTTTTGATGGCATAATGTACCTTAAACATACCGTCAGTTTAAATGCTGTTTTATACTGAAAAACCAGAAGTTCTTGTGCACAATCAGTTGTTAAGTTTTTATTCTGAAAATCCTTCATCTCCGGTTAGCATTTAGCATGAGGCTAAAATACCATTTCCTATAGAGGTGAATTTAGCAGCGATATGATATGATGTTGCACACCGAAACCTACTGATTTCAACACTACAACTATAGACGTCGAGATATTATTATTGTTGAATATTAAATGAAGGCACAGTTTATTTGAGTACGTTATTGTTTACAGATGTGGGTAGCATGTCACAACATTCGGAACGACCGGAACCAAATTGCTGTGAAGGATTTCCTGTATTTTTTGGAGTATTGATTACAGCGTTTAGAATGTGTTAAATGAAAAGTCATGAAAGAGTTAAGGAGGAGAAAAGGCGTGTTTAGATATATATTGAATGTACAATGTCTGTATCCTCTGATATGCGTAACAACGGACATTAAAACGTGGAGGGCCGGCCTGCAGGGAGGAGCCAGCAGAGGATATATAAACAGCGGGACCTGAGGAGTTCGGCCTCTTTTCTCCGCTAGCGAGAGCCAGAGGACAGCTGCTTTTCTGTCTGATCATTTTCCTGTTTGTAACACTTCCGCGCCTTTATTTTTAATTAAAGTACCAATTTGAAACCATCTCAGAGACTCTATTTAGGCTTCTCTCCTGGACGCGAGAATAACCAACACAGATAACAATCGCAAATTAATCGCAATTTTTTTTATCTGTTCTAAATGAGGGATATTTTTAAGATGTGCGTGTTCTCTCTCTCTATCGCTCGGGCCACACATACACACACCCTCCCGGTCCTCCCGATGGCCAGTCGGTGCCTGCCGGTGAGCGTGAAAGTGTGGTCTGCCGCAAGCGGGCAGCAGGAGCGGGGCTGTCAGCATCAGCTTGTAGATGGTATTTTAAACTCGATGCGCTCTGAAACTACGGGGCGGCCAAGGAAAAAAAATACACATGCGTTAATCGCGTTAAAAGAATTAGTGGCCTTAATTTTTTTTCCCGTTATTAACGCGTTAACTTGACAGCCCTAGTAAAAAATAAAATAAAAATAGCAATCCCAATGTCAAATCAAAATACAAGGACTAAGGACAAGTGCTGTGTCAATGTAAAAAACATACTGGTATGTTTTCTGGAACCTGCAAAGTTTCCTATTGCCATCTACTGAAACAACCACCATTTCAGGGCTACAGGCTGGACAGACAAATGGCTCTTTACACAGAAGTTTATTCTCTTCAAATGTGCAGTACACATACTGCAGAAAGCTTCTCTGAAAAGCATCTGCATTCACCTTGCCAGTCTGAAATAAAAATACATTATATATGTTATCATATTTTGTATCATATCTCGCTCATCCATATTTGGCCATTAATATATTTATTATTATAATACATGTATTTGTCTTTCAGCTTCACATTTGTACTTACTCTTCCAAACTGCTTTGTTCTGTGGTCCAACATTGAAGTAAAGGCTTGTCTAGACATTCCTGGAGCTGCCGTCTTCATAGGATCAAAGGAATAGAGAGGCGAGGTCACGCCAATCTACTTCCGGTCCATGGGACCCCGGAAGCGAAAAATTATACATTGAATTCAATGGGGAGAGAAAACGTATCTTTTGATCCCGTTTGAATTGTGCCACGAACTACACATATGATGTTTGTCAATCTTAAACATTCATTTCCATGTAAAAAAAAGTCACAGTTTGTCGTAAAACTGTTGAAATATAAGACTATGAAAAATACGCAACTAAAAAGACTACAAATCCCAAATCCCATTCTGGGTCGCATAAGTGATGTCAAAGGCGATAATGCTCCAAGACTGGTTGCGACTCGCAATTAAAGCAAAGAAGAAGAAGAAGATCTCATAACTGATTTATTCCCTCCAATAAATATAAGAGAGTGTGCTTTGTACCAGGTTGGAATCACAAAAGTGATCATACCACTTGCTCTTTCTATTGCTTCCCGTCTGATGAAAGGACCAGGAGTCGTTGGACCAAACATATCAGGTAATATACATGTTTTGCATGGAACATAGTCAAGTTAGCTACCTAGCTAGTAGCGAGCACGTTAGTTAGCATCACATTACTTAGCCTTGTCATTTGTATTGGCCTTAACATGAAGTAAACCAAAATGTTAAACAGTAAGAGTAGTCATGATGTTAAGTATTTTGTGAAACATTTGAAGAGTAGCCTATCGCCCCCTCCACCAGGTGCTAAGGGGGCGGGAGGTAAGCTAACGTCACATTAGCATCGGCGATCTTTTCTACTTAATGCTATCTGCACAAATGGTTAACATTGAACATTAAAAGATCAGGCAGTTCAGGGAGAGTCGAAGGCAGGCAGGAAGCTTTGCATGACATTCTTCTGGACGTGTTTCATTGTGATGATAGTGAGGGTGAGTCAATCTGTTTGTTGGAAAGACAGTAGTTGAGTGATTACTGAGAGAAAATTATTAAAAGACATAATTATTCAAAGTGTTGTTACTTTAAAGTGTTGTTACTGACCTTTTTCTCTTTTATTTTCTTTACCTCACCTGTAACTGCTGAGACCCTGAGGAACATGCACACTGACTTGCTCTGGCAACCTGATTTCCACTGTACGTAATAGTATTTGGTTATGGTATATTATTTATATACATCAAAGGCACAATGCACCCCCCAGAGACACACATGTATTGAGTGTGATATTTTGCATAGGTCATGTGAAATCATCTTTACATACTAGAAAACTGTAGGAGCGGCAACTTGTTTTGAAATTGAATTTTGAATATCCGATAATAAAGTTGATCTGTTTTCTTTATTCTTCTCTCTTCCCAGCTCCATCCATCACCATTCTCTGTTCCTGCAGGTCCTGCTTGCTAATCAATGCTCATATGTTTTTACTAGGGCCGGGACTTTAACGCGTTAATTAAGATTAATTAATTACACAAAAATTAACGCGTTAAAAAAATTAACGCATTTTAATCGCACTTATTTTTGCACCGCGGAACGTTTCTCACTGGATGAGTTTCAGGCGTACCGATTATACTGGAGCACCAACTAACGTTCATGACTTCAGACAACAACAAACCACAGTGAACAACAGTGGGAAATGTTGTTTTAAAAAACGGACGGATGGAAGCGTCGATAAGAGCACGGTTGTGTGCAAATTATGCAAAAAGGAATTCGCATATCACCGCAGCACATCAAGCCTCAAGTATCACCTCAATGCAAAACATATAGAAGCTAGTGTGGAAGCTAGCGTGGACGTTAGCCTCTTTTATCGCGTTCACACCAAAAAGAGCCGGTACTAAAATTAGTTCATGAGAACCTTTTTACCCCCACGAAAGTCCCTGCTAGAGAGCAGAGAGCTGCTAGAGAGCAGGGACTTTCGTACGGCTCTCTTGTGAGAAAAGAGCTATATTTCTGATTGGCTGGGCGGATTGCAAACCACGCCCCGTAAAACTCGCAAAAAGTTTTGTGAAGCCGCCATTTTATTATCCTCGCATTAGCATTATTAGCATTAGCCCAGCGCAGAAACGCAGAGAGACTAACTTATGGCAACACAAAATAAAACATGGGAGCGGTGGAGATGAGGAGGTGTCGGCGTTCTGGCGATTTACTCGGAAGGCTTCAGTAGAAGCTGCTGGGACTCCCAGCAGCTTCTACTGAAGCCAGTCCCTAACTCCGGGAACTTCCGGCCGGGGACTTTGGGCGGCAGTATACGCCGTGAAGTGGTTTGCAGCCTGCCAGTAAACCCAAAGCAGAAGAAGAAGAAGTGACGTCAGCGGCTTCATTTGCCTAATCCACCCCCAGGTTCAAAGAGTTCTCATGAATTAAGTTCTCATGAACCTTTGTGGGAAAAGTACTGTGGTGTGAATGCGCCTAATGGTATACTAAAATCCATGTGAAAAAAATTAGGTCAAATATTTATATGTGATTAAAAATGCGATTCATTTCGATTAATTAATTACAAAGCCTCTAATTAATTAGATTAATTTTTTTAATCGAGTCCCGGCCCTAGTTTTTACACAATTACAAATAAAGTCAATGTATTGTATGACATGAAGTTGTGCTTCATTCTGAGTCAATAATAAATTCATTCTGCCTTCAACTGCACAATGATTGTGGACTGCACCGACATCCATGTATCTGCCCCCCAGTAAGATGAACCAAGCAATGAGGGTCACCATCATGCCCAAGGACATCCAGCTGGCCCGCCGCATCCGCGGAGAGAGGGCTTAGACTGACCTGAGACCAGCACACCCAAACACAACGGCTCTTTTAAGAGCCACCTACAGTTTCAAAGAGTTGCAATCCTACGTTATTATAATGATTAAACTGGTTCATGTATCACTTAGTTTACTGAACCGTGATGAATGAAAGAAATTAGTGAGGTAGTGGTTTACTGAAGTTACAAAGACATTAATATATGAATAACAGGTCAGTGTAAACACAAGCTTCTGTCAATTATGGATCATTCAAACTATTTACATAAATATGTAATAAAGTTCTAAAACAAGTATTCGGTATATTCCTTGATAGCTTTTGGAGAAGGTTGTTTTTAAATTTACTCAAATCTATCGTTTCAACTGTTTCACTTTATAAAAAGGGAACAGGTGAGTAGAGCATCATTGAGTTTCTTATTCTGTCAGTAAATTATCCAAATTAAATGTTTTTCATTATTTTAGTCAACCCTAAACAAATTGATTGTAACTTTTAATAATGACCTTACATGGTCGGCAAAGTTAAATTAACTTCAGAAAATCAAATCTGTTCTGAGAAAAAACTAATAAATGTTTAAAGATAGGAACTTGCCATCCCAATGAAAAACAGTCCGTAGAGATTTAAAGGCGTAGTTGTAGTTCAGTCCAACGTTTCATTTGGATTCATTTGACAACAGTCAACTATTTTCATAAAGAATATATATATTCAAATTCAAAGTCAACTTTATTGTCAATCTTACTCAGTTTGTGTTTATAGACAGAGAGATCCAAAAAGACGTTTAAATAAAATTATACAATTTACAGATATGTATACAAATATATATATCCTATATACACCATCATGTATAATGATGGTGTATGATGTAGAAGGAAGTGTGGTAGATAACAAGTAAGGCCCAATCCCAAACCACTCCCTCGACCCTACCCCTCCGTGACGGAGTGAACTCCGTCTGTAGCCACACTCGCAGCTCAACGAGGCTCCTCCTGTCAGATGGAGGGAGTAAATACAGCAGCAAGCTTTGGGACAGCCTCCCCTCTCTCCGGCAGAAACAGGAAATGCCGTAACTGTATGTAACAACGGTTTCAAATCAGCATCTCTTAGACAAAAAGTTTAAATGAATAACTCAAATAAAACTCCAAATATCTTGTAAATGTACACAACTTTATAATAAAATGCACACATTTACCTTTTTCTAGAATAAACACAGGTACGATCCTAAGTTAAAAACATATGAGGTTGTTAACATCGCAGTTTATCAGTGGATATTTGCTGGAACTACTTGTAAACAGCTTCTTTCCTGACGGACACACACAGCGTTGAGACCGGTCTCAAGTCAGCACCGCTGCAGACTCGTTGTTTGAGGGCTTGATAGCCCACTCCCCCTCCACACCGCTCCACACTCGTTGGTTTGGAACAGCCCTCAATATGGCGGACCCTCCGCGTGAACGCGCAAACGGAGGGGTAGGGTGTAGGGGGCGGTTTGGGAATGGGCCTAAATATAGAGTTACATACAGTGTTGGGACAAATGCGTTACAAGTAACGCGTTACTGTAACGCCGTTATTTTTGACAGTAACTAGTACTCTAACGCATTACTTTTTAAATTCAGTAACTCAGTTACCGTTACTACATGGTGCGTTACTCCGTTACTGCGTTAGTTTTTTTATATAGTCAACAGCCAGGCGAACAGAGATGAGAACTGTACTTAAGTACAGTACTTGAGTAAATGTACTTTGATACTTCCTGTGTCACATGCGGAGACGCGCTGTGGGCGTGTTTGTGTTGTTTACTAACAAGACTATCGTGGCGGCGGCGGAGCTCAAGTCTAGTTTCTCCACCTGGAGATATTCTCACTATTTCACTTTTGTCAAGCACAAAGAAAAGAACATTTTAGTTAAATGTAAGTTGTGTCTTGGCGGGTCAAAGATCCTATCTACTGCCCAAACCAGTAATTCAAATCTCTTAAAACATCTGCAAAAACAACATGCTGGGACGAAGCTAGTAGCTAAGACCACAGAGACTCAGCCGACGCCACTCTACCTCCACCTAAGCAACAGCGGCTGGATTTTAACCAAGGGACTGCTAGCCAGGGAAAAGTCGATAAAGCCATTGCACAGTATGTTGTAGAACACATGCAGGCTATTGCTACAGTGGAGTCACCCGCGTTCAGGGAGCTAGTTAGCATGACAGCATGTCCGGGCGGCACACGGCATATGGGAC
This sequence comes from Gymnodraco acuticeps, assembly GCF_902827175.1. NCBI lineage: Eukaryota > Metazoa > Chordata > Actinopteri > Perciformes > Bathydraconidae > Gymnodraco > Gymnodraco acuticeps. The sequence continues at coordinate 231,492 of NW_022992297.1, forward strand.
GGTAAACTTTTTCCAACTATCTGGAGAAAGAATATACAAAAATGGAAAGCCAGCTAATATCGATGCAATCCAGATTGCATATAATGCATGTCAAGTTGATCAACAGATTGTATTATTCTCCAATGCAATAACAGTACTGAAATGAAGGCTATAAGGGCATTAATGGGAGCCCTTTTTGCAAGTAACGAAAACGTTACTTTTCACAGTAACGCATTACTTTTGGGTGTAAGTAACTAGTAACGTAACTGAGTTACTTTTGACATGAAGTAACTAGTAATGGTAACTAGTTACTGGTTTTCAGTAACTAGCACAACACTGGTTACATACAGATCCATGTTACAGCAAAAGATGGAATAACTAAGAAGCACGCAGTATAATAATAATAATTACATGCAACAATTAAATAACTGCTCAGCATCTCCACCACAATCCCAATCTGCTGTGTCCTGTTTTCCTCCCCTCTGCATAACACCCCATCACACATACGAAACACAACGCAGAGTCCGAGGGTGTTAAGAGTATGTTTATTTAAATGTCCTCCTCTCTACTGGCCAACACAGGGAGCATATGCTGGGTGTAGAAGTTCTCCAGGAGGAGGAGATTTCCATGCCATGCAGGGTCTTTGGGGATGGGGATGATGATCGCCTCCTTCGTGGTCCACACAACAAAGTAGCAGGGACTCCGGTCTGTGATGTGCAGCTGCCCTTGGACCTGGTGCCAGTATGGGTGATTCTCCTTGAGAATATATGACCCACCCTCCTCACGGAGACAGAAGGATGGTAACTGGACTGCCTCCATGATGGTCATGTTCCTCTGGCTGTGTGGACACTTCACCTCCAGCAGGGCAGATGGCTGCACAAGTCCATCGGGTGATGCTCCCAGAACACCCGACTCACTCACAAAGAGACCAGACTCGATTCGAACACTGTCACTTGATAGGCCTGCACAAAAGCCTTCACCCCTTCGGCCTCGTTTACTACCCCCCCAGTTTACAGTTGGCGATGTCTCTGGCCAGTGGGTTGTATGTCTCCTCTCGCTGTTGGTAAAGTTGAGACACCGGCTGGACTACTTTTTAAGTGCCAGGCTTCCTCCACTGGCACTCAACATCTGTGGAGCTGATCTGCCACATGGCAAATATTGCCAATGCTGCAGCGTGGCTGCATTTGTACATCCCCTGTGCACAATAACAGCACCGCGCGTTCATGACAGCAAGGTGGATTTATATTAACGAGGCGGCAGTTAGCGGCTAGCTAGTAAATTATGCTAAGTTACACATCAATCGTTATGTACTTTTATATTACGCTGACATCAGGATCTAGTGATATCCAAGCAACAGAGCTTCATTTAGCATGATACTTGTGTGGGTTGTACATGAAACCACTTGGTAATATATAAAAATGTATATGTTGAAGCCTGTTATGATCAATTGTGAGTTAAAACTTTATCTAAAAAGTAAAGCTGATGATGGATTACTGTGGTGGAGTTTTAAAATAACAATAGCCTATTTCTTTTTGAAATGTGATGGAGTAAAAGGATAGTAACTGTGATTATTCATGCTAAGTAGCCCACAAGTAACTAAAACAATTGCAAGTGCAATAAGAAGCTACAGGAACGTTAATCTACGTCGGTAATATTAATTTAATACCACCTTTACGGTACAAGATTTACATCATACAGCCCATGTAGTATAATATTTTACAAATGATGTATTACAGCAAACATGTGCAATATATCCATTATTACAGCTCCGTGGGCTGGCAGTAAGGCGATATGGTCCGTTGTTATTGTGCATCCATGAGTAAAGAGAAACTCATGTAGTACTGAACACGCAACTTGAACGTGCCGGGCAGCGCGGTCCCGTGGGTTGGATGCGCGTTCATAATGCCGAGGGAAATAACTCTCAGAATAACGTTATTAGCACATTTGTACAACTTGAGGAACGAATGTTTTTAATAAGGGCTATACAAACGTTCATAATGGGTAGTTTATTTAGTTTTTTAAAAAACAACAGAACAACAACAACAGTCCATCACATGGAGGTTTCTCCCTGGGGGGTATACTACGAAGCAGGATTTTCGCTTAGCCGGCTAAATTCAGGGACAACTCCGGCTTTCCGGTCCTACGAAGCTGGTTCTTTTTTTAGCGGGCTAGATCTCCATGGTAACTTATGCTTAGCGGCTAACCTGGTCGGGACCAGGTTAGGTTGCAGGCTAAGAGCTCAACTCAGTGAAAGCACTGCCTGCTGACCAATCAGAGCTCAGTGTGCGGAGTTTAAAGCGATCAAGTCATATTACAGGAGAAAGGAAATACAGAAAAGCTGCCGTTGCAGGAAAGACGGCCGACAAAAATCACCGACTGTGTGAACATGAACATTAATAGAATATCACCTCCCATCTTCAGAGCAATCTGACTATTATAACATTAGCGTTAAGAAAGCTATCCTTAAATATCTGCCACAACATAAGTAACCGGATCAGAGTAACATTAAGTAGGCCTACAGTCCGCGGCATATCACTTCATAATGTAGGCCTATCATATATCTCCTGATCTGAGTCAGCTGAGCCGTATCTGGCTGTGCAACACTCACAGTGTCACATACTGTATGCAGAAGTATTATTTTAAGCAACACATTAAGTTGAGGAAACACTCGAGTCAAATGTAATGAAAGTCAGATGGTGTCTTAGACGGGGCAGTGATATCATAAACCTGTTAATGTACGCATTCAAACACTTGTTCTGTTACCAGCTGTATTCACCTTGCAGGTGCAGCTCTGTGGCTTTGATCCTGGATCAAGTGTTTAAGTCATGGATGTTTAAAGTTTAACTTCTTCATATGTATAATATTATAGTTGACTTTTCATTCAGGAAGTATGACGCTGCGCTGTCAGTATGCTTCTCCATGTTTGTGATTGGTCGAATGCTCCAGATATCACCCCTTTCATGTGAACGCGCACCTAACTATAGGACACGGCTGGCTTGAGCGATCCACTTGATAACCCGCGTCGTAGTACCGTTTAGCGAGAGCGCGTATGTTTTGGATTAGGCCAACTGGCTAACTCAAACATATCCAGGTTAGGTTGAACCAGCTTCGTAGTACAGGCCCCTGGTCTTAAAATCTCATAACATCAGCTTTTAATTGTATTTAAAAAATATGTATTTTTCTGCAAGTGACATATTACTAAGTTCATTTTTTTTCTACCATCTACAAAACTTTTTTTTTTCTTCTGTGACTTCAAATTTGGTTCACAGTTACGTGGATATTTTATACAAGTGTACATTTATGCACACAAGCTCAGATTTCTTTTCTGCAAGTGCTCATATCAGGTTTTACACGCTCTCACATTTTGCACCATATCTACCTTCATCCAACCACACTAAGAGTTATAAAAAAGAGAGCGTTTTGTTTTGTGACCGTTTTGTCACTCCCTCTGTAAAGAGTGTGTCTTTGTTTTTGATCCATTAAAGTTTATTTTTCTTCAAACCTTTTCGTCTCCGGGTTGTGCAATTGAGTCCTCATATCAGTGAGTCACGGTTCTTAACAGAACAAACTGACCAAAATATGGACTCAGCCAACCCCAAGACGCTGCAGACCGCCCTGTCCGTACAGGGTAACGTCATCCATCAACACCAGGAGCAGCTAAAGAATATTAGCCAAGGAGTTAAGGAGCTTTCAGATCGCCAGGAGGGTTTCCAGACCTCCGTCACTTCACAGGTGAACCATCTGGCAACACAGCTCCACGGGCTTCGCTCTCATCTGGAGGCAGCTCCCACAGCTCCGATTGCTGCTACTCCACCTGATGCCAATCCTGCTGTGAATCATGCCTCTCCTGTTCCACTGCGGTTGGAAGCACCGGAGAAATACTCAGGAGAATCGAGCAACTGCAGAGTCTTCTTAGTCCAGTGTGATTTACATTACCAACTTAATCCAGCAGCTTTTGTATCTGATGAGGCTAAGATAGCGTTTATGATCTCCCACTTAACCGGCAGAGCTGCCGCATGGGCCACTGCGGAGTGGTCTAGAAATTCTAATATCTGTAGATCCTTCATAGCATTCAAAGACACTATGAGCCGCATATTTGATATTACCTCACCTACCGGTGACGCCACTCGGGCTCTCATGCAGCTCAAACAGCACTCAAGGCCCGTAGTAGATTATGCCATAGAGTTCCGTACCTTAGCCATAGACAGTGGCTGGAACACTCCAGCATTAATAGATGCCTTCCGCAATGGACTCTCAGAGACGATTAAAGATCACCTGGCTCCATTAGAGTTACCACAAGACCTCGAATCACTCATTTCCACGTCTCTCCGAATTGACAATCGCATCAGGGAAAGAGAGAGAGAACGACGCTGAGTCGCAATAAGACCTCCCAGCCACCAGGGGCGCTCTCTGGGTAGGCAGTCCTCATGGGATTCCTTGTTCGCCTCTTCATCAGGCCCAGCAGTGACAGCGCCACCACAGGCACCGGAGGAACCTATGCAGCTCGGGAGAACGAGGATTTCTCCAGAGGAACGACGGCTGCAGGAGGGATGCTGCTTCTACTGTGGTGAAATGGGACACCAGCAGGCGACATGTCCGGGAAAAGGGCATGCTCACCAACCATGAGGAGGGCGTTGGTGAGCAAAATTTCATCTGATTATCCTCCTCGCACACTCACCCAGGTAGATATCACTGCCAATAGTCAGACACACACTATGGGGGCCTTAATTGACTCTGGGGCTGATGAAAGTCTCATAGACTGGGGTCTAGCGAAACGTCTTAATATTAAGACTGTTCCGCTCAAACATCCCGTCAATGCCAGTGCCCTAGACGGCAGACTTATGTGTAGAGTCACTGACTGTACAGAACCCATGCAAGTGACTATTGACAATAATCATGTGGAAATGATGCAATTTCATCTGTTCGATTCTGCACAGCATCCGCTGATTTTGGGGTTTCCCTGGTTAAAAACACACAACCCACATATAGACTGGTGTTCAGGACAAATTAAGGGATGGGGAGAGAATTGTGAACAGTCATGTAAAGCTCCACGTACTGTTGCAGTGGTTGATAGTAGCTCAGACTTTCCTGACCTTTCCAAGGTCCCCTCTTGCTACAATGACATTAAAGAGGTTTTTAACAAAACCAAAGCACTATCATTGCCTCCTCATCGTCCGTTTGACTGTGCCATCGACCTGTTACCTGGCGCACCCATCCCTAGGGGGCGCTTATATTCTATCTCAGGACCAGAGCGGGCGGCCATGGATGACTAAATCTCCTCCTCACTGAAAGCGGGGATAATCCGTCCCTCTTCTTCACCTGCGGGCGCAGGATTCTTCTTTGTGGGGAAGAAGGATGGGTCTCTAAGACCATGCATTGACGACAGCCCATTAAATGACATTACGGTGAAAAACCGCCACCCCACTCCCGCTGATGTCTTCAGCTCTTGAACTACTTCAGTCAGCTAAGGTGTTCACCAAGCTCGATCTGAGAAATGCCTACCACCTCGTCAGGATTAGAGAAGGTGACGAGTGGAAAACGGGGTTTAACACACCTAGCGGACATTACGAATACAGGGTTATGCCTTTTGGACTATGCAATGCTCCTGCTGTTTTTCAAACTATGGTCAATGACATTTTGAGAGAATTTTTGAATGTGTCTGTTTTCGTGTATTTGGACGATATTCTGATTTACTCTCCAGATATTCAGTCTCATGTCAGGCATGTCCGCCAAGTCCTCCAGAAGCTTCTGGAGAATCAGTTGTATGTGAAAGCTGAGAAGTGCGATTTCCATGCATCCACTGTCTCTTTCCTGGGCTACATTATCACCGCCAATCAGGTCCAGATGGATCCGTCCAAGGTCAGTGCGGTGACCGACTGGCCTACTCCAGATAGCCACAAGAGAGTCCAACAGTTCCTGGGGTTTGCCAACTTTTACCGAAAGTGTATACGCAACTTCAGTTCTGTAGCCGCTCCTCTACATGCTCTCACCTCTTCCAAAGTTTCCTTTCAGTGGACCCCCCAGGCCGAGTCTGCTTTCCAGTGCCTCAAGAAAGGATTCACCACGGCACCCGTACTCACTGTTCCGGATCCCCAGAGACAGTTTATGGTTGAGGTCGACGCGTCCAACGAGGGCATAGGGGCTGTGTTGTCCCAGAGGTCCTCCAAGGATAACCGGATGCACCCCTGCGCTTATCTATCGCGCAAGTTGACCTCAGCTGAAAATAACTATGATGTGGGGAACAAGGAGTTACTAGCTGTCAAAGGAGCTTTGGAGGAGTGGAGACACTGGCTCGAAGGGGCGGAGCAACCGTTTGTTGTGTGGACAGACCACAAGAACTTAGAGTATGTCAGAAAAGCCAAGAGACTCAATTCACGTCAGGCCCGGTGGACTCTGTTCTTTAGTAGGTTTAACTTTACGTTATCCTTTAGACCCGGTACGCAAAACCGTAAGCCAGACGTACTGTCTCGTCTCTTTGAGCCTGTCCCTAATGCCAAGAAACCTGAATCAATCCTTCCACTTGACTAAACTGTGTGGTTGGGTCGGTAACTTGGCAGATAGAAACAGATGTGAAGCAGGCTAATGTTGTGAGCCCGGCACCTAGTGAGTGTCCAGACAACCGTTTGTTTGTCCCTGTGTCTTTACGCTCTCAGGTAATCCACTGGGCTCACACGTCCAAGCTCACATGCCTTCCGGGGGTCCGGCGAACTATGTTTGCCATAAAACAGCGGTTCTGGTGGCCGGTCATGAGAAAAGAGGTCTCTGAATATGTGGCGGCCAGTCCAGCGTGCGCCCGGAATAAGACTTCTTCCCAGGCCCAGGTGGGTCTGCTCCAGCCACTCCAGTGCCTCAACGACCATGGTCGCATATCTCCATGGACTTTGTGACTGGATTCCCACCTTCCAAAGGTAACACTACCGTCCTTACAGTGGTGGATCGGTTCTCAAAGATGGTACATTTCATTCCTCTGCTCAAACTTCCCTCTGCCAAGAAAACGGCAGAGGTCATGCTTACTCATGTGTTCAGAATTCGTGGTTTTCCCAGCGACATAGTTTCAGACAGAGGTCCTCAGTTCACTTCCATCTTCTGGAAGGAGTTTTGCCAGCTCCTCGGCGCCACCGTCAGCTTGTCCTCCGGTTATCACACGCAGTCCAACGGTCAGACAGAACGCCTGAATCAGGACCTCGAAACCTGCCTCAGGTGTCTCGTGTCCCAGAAGAAATCCACTTGGAGCGATAATCTGACCTGGGTAGAGTACGCTCACAACACTCTTCTATCGGCTGCCACTGGTCTCTCCCCGTTCCAGTGTGCGAACGGATATCAGCCTCCTCTCTTCTCTGCCAATGAAGAAGAAGTCAAGGTGCCATCCGCGCACGCTATGGTTCGACGCTGTCAGCGGGTCTGGGCCGGTGCTCGGCAGGCGCTACTCCGGACTTCGACCCGGATGAAGTCAGCGGCGGATCGTCACAGACGTGCGGCCCCCCTCTACAAGCCGGGACAGAAAGTCTGGCTCTCTACCAAGGACCTACCTCTTTATGTTCATTCCAAGAAGTTGGCACCGAGGTTTGTGGGTCCTTTCCCAGTCTCAATAATCATTAACCCTGTCTCTGTGAGCCTCAAACTCCCCAGGTCCTTGAAGGTTCATCCTACGTTTCATGTCAGCAAACTCAAGCCATTTCAAGAGAGCACTCTGGTTCCCCCCTCCAAACCCCCCCCCTCCACCCCGGATCATTGATGGTGGCCCAGTGTACACAGTCAGGAAACTTCTGTCGGTCCGCAAACGGGGCCGAGGACGCCAATTATTGGTCAATTGGGAGGGATACGGGCCTGAGGAACGTTGCTGGGTCTCCTTGACTTTCGTGGTGGAGAAAACACTCATAAATGACTTCTATGATCACCACCCTGAGCAGCCTGGGCCGTCGGGAGTCGGCCCTAGAAGGGGGGGTACTGTTGTGTCCCGTCAATTATGTTATTTTGTTATGTATTTGTCACGTTCATGTTTGTTTTGTTTGTTTCACTTCCTGTTTTATTTTGTACTCCTTGTCTCATTCCAGGTGCCTTTACTTCCTTGGTTCTTGTTTCCCGCCATCGTCAGCGTCTTCCCCGCCCCTGATTGTTTCCACCTGTTCCCACTTACCTCTTGTATATATTGTCCTGTCTCCCCTTGTCTGTTGTCAGTTCGTCTTGTTCGTCATGCCAAGAAGTCAGATCCAAGCAGCCATAGAGAGACCAAGTACCTTTTGTGATATCCTCCATGAGAGCGTTTTGTTTTGTGACCGTTTTGTCACTCCCTCTGTAAAGAGTGTGTCTTTGTTTTTGATCCATTAAAGTTTATTTTTCTTCAAACCTTTTCGTCTCCGGGTTGTGCAATTGAGTCCTCATATCAGTGAGTCACGGTTCTTAACAAGGAGCTATAACGAGGATACACTGATGGGTCCTCCAAGGCTTCTTCGTGGATGCATTTCCGGGAACAGAGATGTTTCAAAGAGTCGTTACGCACGGCCGGACTTATCTCAGCCAATGACAGCTCTGCATGCATCCCCTGGATATTATTTTATTAACTGCTTTCATCGCAACGTGATGTTTACAGTGAGAACAGCTGTGAGGTCCGTGCAGAAAGCAGAGCAGTGTGTATAATATATATCACTCAGTATAACAGGCCTACTCTCTTTATTTGCTTTAGTTTAGTCGATATCTACAAACAAAGAGTCGATATTTTTCTAAAACCATTTAGTGCTTCACATAATAAAATACACAACGGCTGTAGCCTGATTATGCTTTAGGAGCTGTAGGTGTGTGTGGTACAGTGTGTAGGTGTGTGTGTTGTACAGTGTGTGTGTAGATGCAGCGGACAGACAGGTCTCAGTTGGTTTGATGTCCTCTGCTTACTTTTAATACTTGTAAATAAAACGTTTGACCCGTAATTTATTTTCCTCATTGTAGCGACCAGAGCGGGGGGGGGGGATATATCCAGTCTCTGATAGTGTTGCGTTATTATGAGAGTGCTCTGTTTGATTCTGAATCAGTATATATATTTATAGGCCTATAAATATATACAAATATATATGTGTGTGTGTGTGTGTCCGCATCTGTAGCATGTTATTGTCTCATTATACCGCACTGTGAATGAATTAAAAGTAAATATATAAGTCGTCATGAACATTAGTGATGGCAAAATGAAGCTTTGAATGAAGCATCGAACCACTTGGACAATTGTGTCGGAAATAGGTTCATTTCTCGAAGCTTCAGTTACAGCGACCTCTCCTGGCGAAGTGCAAGGCTGCAGTGGGTTTAACGTATCTTTGCCTTGAGAAATATTCGATGCACACACACACACTAAGACTGAATATCATGTTCTATTTGCAATTAAAGATTGATAATTGTGTGTATTGGCTTATTGAGAAGAGACGAGAGAGTGCTGGAAAGATTTTTGGGAGGAGAGGGCCTTTTATCAGTTATTAAAGTTGAAAAGCAATGATTAAAATACATCCATTCCGGGCTTTGAACCAGCTGCGCGGAGGACATCGCTGCATTCGGGCCGTCGGCTCTACCCACTGGGCTATCTATTCCTTAAAATATTGAACTGTTTTTATATGATTGATGATTGTCTTTTTGTTCACAACTTCTCCACATTTCGAAGTGTTTCCTGAGCCAGAACGACCTATCTTTCTTCCTGGCTTGCTCTATAATGATACTACAATTCAAATGCAATACCAACAACAACTCAACAGCAACAACGCAAACTACGACAACAACCCACACATTGCGCATTGTTTAGAGCGGTCATAAAGTGTTGAAGCACTCACATTTGAAACTGTTTCAACCTGTCACCTGTCAGAATAGAGACGAGGCAGTGCATTGAATCACCTGATTGGACGGCGAACCAGTGAGTTGATTCATTCAGGAAATGAAGCAGTTGCTGCATCGGACGTCACATGTCACGTGATTTGAAGCAGTTGCTGCATCGGACGTCATATGTCACGTGATTTGAAGCAAGCTTCGAAGCACTGCTTCTATGGAATAGGAAGTCCAGGGTTAAAGCTCCGTTCGAAGCTTCAGTGTCAAACTGCCATCACTAATGAACACATCTGTCCACATGCTGTGCCTCCTGTCATCATTAATAGAGAACCGCAGTGACGCGTCGTAAAACCCGGAAGTAAGTTAGCATTTTTAGCACTTCCGGTTCCTTCGTCAAAAAGCAATGCATTTTCTCCATAGGGTTTTGGAAAATAGCTCGAAATAAGGTCTGTGGTTGACACAAATTTAAGAGATAAATCACGTTTTGTTCTACGACATTACATACATCAGCAGGGACCCCACTGGTGATTTTTGAAGAGTTTACGTGTCTGAAAAACGATGGTTGTTACCGAGTGGCGGAATAGGACTACAGAAATTGTCGAGGCCGTTGTACGTCATTACGCCTAACACGTAAACACTCCCGCTATGTTTGTTTGCCCTGTTCTGCTTGAAAGCAAGTACCTGCCTATCTTTAGTATCTGTATATCTATATCTGACCATTAGAATCTGTATTTTTTAAATTGTCGTTTTTAACACCGTAGTTTTACAAATTATAGAATAATTAATTACCAGTGTTTTCCAATTTTACTCGGCAGTTCGTTTCGTTAGCAAACGTTAGCTAAAGCTAGCGCTACTAGTTAGCTACGCAATGGTTTGTTGCTTTGCTCCGGGTTGCAGCCACAGGTCTTTGCATGAAACGTGCTTGTTCTATCGTTTCCCGGCCAATGTTTTCCAAAGGAGAGTCTGGATTCGTGCCATGAGGTAAGCTGACGTTACATTTTTGTCCATGTCAAGGTGAAATGTAAATGATGGGTAGTGACTGTATCGCCGTTTCAGAGATGGCGCTGCTGAAAAGACCGCAACATAAGTAAAGATAATGAATACATCCTATTAAAACCTGTGTGGCTTATATGATAAGTCTAATTAGTACAAGCAGCATAACGTTTCACCATGTAATCAGGGAAATCAGTTTGACATATTGAACTAATAACAAATCACCTCTGGCTGGCAGAGAACTCTCTGCTCCATAGCTTCTCTTGGACGTAACATCACATGTACATTTTACAGACCAAGCAAGGAGGCAGAGGCAGAACGTCCAAAAATATAACCTGACGTGGGCATTTATTAAAATCATGTGCACAAAGTTCACAGCCTCAATCCTGCTGTTGTTCTTGCACACATCCTGCAGCCACAAGGATCTCACACACACACCCAGTTACAAGGAAACAGCACCTAAATACACACATACTAACAGGACACAGGTGAGGTGGGAGGAGACAACACAGGACACCAGGTGCACACAATCATCAGCCACAGACAACATATTATTTGCACCCTGATTACTTTCAACCGCTGTCATCCTTACACCAGCATAACTCCTCTCGGCGCTCTCGCAAACTCCCCTATCTTTTCAGGCGGAGCCGAGGACCCGACCAGCACCTGCCAGACGACATTCCAATAAATACGGTTTAATCAGTTAAAAAAATACTACCTCAATAATTAGTACAAATTATGTGCAAATATGTAATGTGAACTGTACTGTGCAATCACGCTAATAAAGTGCCATATTACCCGGCCCGAAGCCGTCAGTCCATAGTGACGAAGTTACCTTCATTACATTTCCTTCCCCCTCTCCCCAGGAAGCACAGTGTCTTTACAGTCTCGGCTTCGGGACAACCAGTCAGCCACCCGGTTTCAACGCCGCCTCCTCCGCCACCTCCAGCGGGGCCAGTGAAGCCGTTGTCAACCATGTCGTGATGCCACTTATCTGGAAGCTGTTTTGTCCTGTTGTAATGCGTTGGTCTGCCTCTAGCACGACCCAGGTTCTGTCGACTCCTCGTGGGTCCGGGTCCGCCTCCTCGGCCTGCAAGCGCTGCTCCTCCTGCTTGTCTCTCGTCTCTTGTCTCCTGCTGCTTGTCTCTCGTCTCCTGCTGCCTCAACAGCCGTGGCCCCCTGGTCCGTTCCAGGCATAGCCACCCCCAGCCGCGGTTCCTCTCTTTGGTCCCTCTTCTTTCCTCTCGTAATTTTCACCTCCTTACTTGGTCAAATCCCACTTCTGACACCATTTGTGAGACTGACCGTTGAGCGGCCCAGACCAAGCAAGGAGGCAGAGGCAGAACGTCCAAAAATATAACCCGACGTGGGCATTTATTAAAATCATGTGCACAAAGTTCACAGCCTCAATCCTGCTGTTCTCCTTGCACACATCCTGCAGCTACAAGGATCTCACACACCCAGTTACAAGGAAACAGCACCTAAATACACACATACTAACAAGACACAGGTGAGGGGTTTTGGGGGTCTCCTGTTTGTACTGAGGTAGGATTTCTGAGCCAAGCTCAGCTAAGCGGGAGTGCTTGTGGACATGTTCTCCTTTGTGCACTGTGGGCTGCAGCTGCTGGAGGACTCCTCTGCTGCTGGTGAGCGCTTGAGTCAGTCGGGCAAACTTTCCCCAGCCTTTAGAGGAATCGTCTTCAATGGGCTGTTTAAAGGCTGTGATGTCACTGAACGTACAAAGAAACAGGACCACCTTCTCTTGTTCGTTTCGTATTGGAGCAATCTTCACAAAAAACCAAACCGGCGTTCTGTTCTTTTTATACATCAGTATTTCAAACGAATTAATCTCATAATTCTCAAATGTTAGTCGCACTTTTTCCGTCGTGTCCTTGTCCGTGAGCTCCCCGTACGTGAAGCTGCAGGTGCTGCTTTTCTACATCACCTCTGCTCTGTGATACCCCGACAGCTTGCAGAAACCAACGTTGCTGTAGACGATGGGCCAGTCTACTATCTGAGCGTTTCCCAGGACAAAGTTGGTATCTGTCTGTTTATGTGACAGTGTCCAAACGTTGGACCGTCTCACAATATTCTCCAAAAAAGTATTCTGCGGGGCCACAAGTCCCCTCCGACCCCCCGCCATGCTGCCTCTTCACTCAGTCGTCTGCAGGTGAATCTGTACTCCTAGAGCTACCGCTGGTCTTCATGGTCTCTGAAGTCCTGAGGCGCTGCGTGGATGCTCTTGCAGAGGAGATGTGTGTGTGTGCCTTTTTGGACGTTCTGCCTCTGCCTTCTTGCTTGGTCTGGGCCGCTCAACGTTCAGTCTCACAAATGGTGTCAGAAGTGGGATTTGACCAAGTAAAGAGGTGAAAATTACGAGAGGAAAGAAGAGGGACCAAAGAGAGGAACCGCGGCTGGGGGTGGCTATGCCTGGAACGGACCAGGGGGCCACGGCTGTTGAGGCAGCAGGAGACGAGAGACAAGCAGCAGGAGACGAGAGACAAGCAGGAGGAGCAGCGCTTGCAGGCCGAGGAGGCGGACCCGGACCCACGAGGAGTCGACAGAACCTGGGTCGTGCTAGAGGCAGACCAACGCATTACAACAGGACAAAACAGCTTCCGGATAAGTGGCATCACGACATGGTTGACAACGGCTTCACTGGCCACGCTGGAGGTGGCGGAGGAGGGGCCGTTGAAACCGGGTGGCTGATGATTGTGTGCACCTGGTGTCCTGTGTTGTCTCCTCCCACCTCACCTGTGTCTTGTTAGTATGTGTGTATTTAGGTGCTGTTTCCTTGTAACTGGGTGTGTGAGATCCTTGTGGCTGCAGGATGTGTGCAAGGAGAACAGCAGGATTGAGGCTGTGAACTTTGTGCACATGATTTTAATAAATGCCCACGTCGGGTTATATTTTTGGACGTTCTGCCTCTGCCTCCTTGCTTGGTCTGGGCCGCTCAACGGTCAGTCTCACAATATTCAATGTAATATTCCATCCCTCACATACTTTTGTATATATAATAACTTATATTTTGTTTTTCTTGTTATGCTGTTGCAACACAAACATTTCCCAAATTGTGATCAATACAGTAATATCTTAATTAATTAAGAAATATAACTATTATAATTAGTGTAGCAGCTGACACCTATTTTCAATATGGATTAATCTACCATTTATTTCTTTAGTTCAATTTTCATCTATAAAAATTTCAAAATAGTGAAAATGTTCACGAGACAAAGTGCAAGGTTATATCTTTAGATGTTTTGTTTTAGCCTATGTACTGTATGTCTTAATGCTCTTATATGTGACGGTGTGACTTCCATGAAACTAATATTGTATATCTTCCCAACAGACAAGCTGACAGGAAACCTAACACTCTAACAACCACAACATTGCAAAGGCGAGTAAATGTAAATTAAAAACGATTCACAATTGTTTTTATTTCTTCTTCTCTCTTGCAGTGAGGTGAAGCTGAGCTTGCACTTGGTGCCAGTAAGGATGTTCCTCACGCAGGCTGAATGTTTCTCCCTCCTTACTGACACAGAAGCCCTTGATTTGCAATGCTTCACTAATTGTCATTTCCCTGGCTCCGTAGGGACACTTTTACTCCAGCACAGCGGAAGACCCTACCAGACCATCTGGAGAAGCCCCCAACACTCCTGATTGGGAGAGCCACAAACCTGACTCATGGACCTGCATCTGGGTTGCAGTGGTGAATGCCCTGACGCCCTCACATTCATAGTCCCCCACTGTACAGACAAAACACCATCAAGGGCCTGTTGTTGCCCTAGCACCCTGGCAATAAGGGAAGCAGTCACACGCTTTGACCTCAGGACAGCTCCAAAGTTGCTGGCAGTCAACCTTCCTTTCCTGAACAAATGCCAGTTTGGGTTGGTTCGCTGACCAGTGGTAGCCACCTGAATTGCCCTCTGTTGCTCCTCAGACAATGCCATGCTTGCCACAATTGCCTCAGGTCCCTGATGCCCAACAGATTTGAGAATTTCAGGAACAGTAAGTGTTTCCAAGCTGGAGTGTTCCTCTTCGGGCTCAGGGGAGAGAAGCCAAGAAATTCCTGAGAACCTGCCCCAGAGTCTGTCCCTCAGCCAGTCACGATCTTCGGAGGTGGGCTCTCTTGTCAGTGGGTTGAATGAGTTATTGGTTGGAGGAAATAGCTCCTCCACTGAATGCGTACGTTTAGCTGCCTTTGGCTTCTTCCACTGACAGGGGGTGTCAGTGCAGCTGAAATTGTGGATGGCAAAGATGGCTAATGCAGCCACAGGACTGCATTTCCATTCTCCACGTGGGCATTCACATTTTGTGGAGAGAATTCCCTCTTCTCCTGTAGATACCTGTGGTGGTGGGATTGTTTTATTATTTTAAATATATTTACATTTGTAATGCCTTCCCAATTATCCCTTTAATTGTTTATAGCCTACTGTATGTTTATTTCATGGATATTTCTGTGTTTTCTGGTGTGTAATATTTGTAATCTTGGGGCCTCTTCTCTTTAACATGCTACCACTGGCTCAGATAATGAAGAACAACAAAATAAGTTACCATAGCTATGACATGTAGTATGTAAAGCTCTTTGAGGGGGTCGTAAAGACTGGATAAAGCGCTATATAAGTACAGTCCATTTACCATTTACCATTTAGATGACACACACATTTACGTAACCATTTCACCAGGAGACTATGCTCCAATTCAAACACTGAGTAAGTGCATTGAACAAATCAATGACTGGATGTGTCAGAACTTTCTCCAATTAAACAAAGATAAAACTGAGGTAATGGTTTTTGGAGCCAAGGCAGAACGTATCAAAGTTAGCACTGAGCTTCAGTGTGCAATGTTCAAAACAACAGATAAAGCCAGAAATCTAGGTGTAGTCATGGACTCTGACCTGAGTTTCAACAGTCACATTAAAACAGTTTCTAAATCAGCCTACTATCACCTAAAGAACATATCTAGGATTAAAAGACTAATGTCACAGCAGGATTTAGAAAAACTTGTCCATGCTTTTATCTTCAGTAGACTGGACTACTGTAATGGTGTCTTCACAGGTCTCACTAAAAAATCTATTAGGAAGCTGCAGCTGATTCAGAACGCCGCTGCTCGAGTCCTCACTAACACTAAGAAAGTGGATCACATCACTCCAGTTCTGAAGTCTTTACACTGGCTTCCTGTGTGTCAAAGAATAGATTTCAAAATACTGCTGCTGGTTTATAAAGCTTTGAATGGTTTAGGCCCAAATTACATTTCTGACCTCCTGCTAAATGATGAACCATCCAGATCTCTCAGGTCTTCAGGGACTGGTCAGCTTTCTGTCCCCAGAGTCAGAACTAAACATGGAGAAGCAGCGTTCAGTTATTATGCTCCAAATATCTGGAACAAACTCCCAGAAACCTGCAGGTCCGCTGCAACTCTGACTACTTTTAAATCCAGACTGAAGACTTTTCTTTTGTCGCTGCTTTTAATTGAACTGTGCCCAGTTAGCACTGTTAGCAACCAGGGCTTTAAGCAACTTGTCAACACGTTGGACAAGCGTTACGCGATGCCGTCTCGGTATTATTTCAGCAGGTCTGCGCTGCCTACTGTATGAGCAAACACAATATCTGTGGCTTAAAGCCCACCTCTGCTCCGCGCCGTCCTTTAGATGAGCCTGGTCAGTTTGATAAAAGAGGGAGTTCAACACACCGGCATAAAAGTTATAACAATAATCTGATTTTAATACAGTAAAAAACACAATACGAAATACAGAGTGCCCTGAAACAGAGCACTCCGGGCTCCCCGCTCTACTGCCGTGCGATACAGATATCGGGACTGTTATGGAAATAATTATCATAGACGCCAATTTGTAGCATACAGGACAAACCTTGATGTCTGTTTACCTCCTTTAAGGACACAGGCTGCTTAGCCAATAATGTTATTGTTCCCATTCTGTGACCGGTCAATACTGGGTCACAGATGGTCTGTGTTGTGGGTACAGTGGGACACTTCCTTCTCCGTATTTGTGGACTCCAAGGTGAAATCTTCGAGGTCATAAGTGTCCGACGCAAGTAGCTCAGTGTTCCCACATTGTTTAGGCTATCTTCTCAAATATGTTGTTTACTCTCTGCGAAACCAGTTAGATGGGCTGGCAAGAGAGAGGCTCTCCAGAATTGACGTGGCAACTCTACCGTGAAGTCAGAACCTCTGACTCTTGGACTTGTGATGTGAATCCTCCGGCCGATAACTCTTAATAAACCATCAGTGTTTGACATCAAAGCTCCTGCTCCTACCGTGTCTCCTTCCTGAGTCGGTGACTCCCACTGCATAGCTACACAGAAGTTTCCTCTACAAATTGGCGTTGTCGGCAGGATGCCAACAGATCTTCAGATTCTGGTAAGTGTGATTTTCAAATCTACTTTGGACATTGCCTTATCAGAATCTGTGATTGACGGTATCCTAAAATTACCTGTGAAACTGATCGGCTGCGTTTCCTTTTGGTTAATGAACATTTGGGGATAGTTAAACCCAGGGAATCAGTGTCTGGGGACTCAGTCCTGGCTGATTTCCTCTGTGTGTGCTGCTCGGGACGGAAGTGCCATACAGGCATACACAGCTCATGTTTAGAGATACCTTAAAGAAAGGGCATCAGTGAAGTGGAGCTTCTGTGTGAATTGAAAGCAATGTAAAAGATTTGTATTGGACAAATCGCCGGATTTTGAGGGTCTTAGCGGCCAAACATAGCAGTTGAAAATAAGCAGCCAGAGATATTTACTGCTATCACCTCTCTGTAAAAACACGGCTCCAGCTGCAGCCTTGCGTGTGTGTGTGTAAAAAACCTCACCGTGTGTGTGGGGCTGGAGCAGTGCAGGCTGAGAGGGAGAAAGTCACAGTTTGTTTGTATAGGCTTTAACTCACGGCACCGCCGTCCTTCAAACGGGACGGTCTAAAAGCACTCGTTGTTTAGGACCGCTTTTCTCATGGTTAGACGGGCCAGCGCGAAGTGCGTGCATCACCCGATGCGCCACGGCTCTCTGGAGCAGGTAGCGGTCAGGAGTGCATACATAAAATTATAGGCTAATTGATCAGAGGTGTGTAGTGGCAAGCAAGCATAGGCAAACTGTGTTTCACCTTGAGGTGAACTCGATAGCGAGTAGATATAGGCTGGTCGTACGGACTACAGTCAACTGAGCTGTTGTTTGGATAGAAAGGGCAGGGAAAAGTCTGTGGGCTCCGATCGGGGGGGCACAGCGCCACTAGAAACAAATAGCCTAGTGGTTGTCGCAAGAGGATAAGCTAGTTATCGCTCTTGGACGGCTTTCAGGCACCGATAAATCACTTGTATACAAGGGTGAGGCGTGAGTAGACGCCCCACTAATTCCCCACCCCCTCTAAGATCTCTAAAATCCGGACTAAATTGAGCTGGATGAGCTTTGCTGTCGCGCTGGTGTTTATTACGAGTTCATGTTTTGTTTGTCTGATTGTTTGTATGGGGGGTCTATATTGGTTTGTCCCGCCGTCTTGTGTATGTTTTGTAACAACTAATGAATCAGTCCATAGACAGGGTAACATGAACTAAACTTTAATTATCTCACCAAAAGTAAATGACCTGAGAAAAATAAAAGTGTTTTTATGTCCTGCCTCTGAGTGTGCAGGGGAAAATGTAAACAAGAACCCCACTGTTCAGGGTGAGCGCTAGGTGTAAGAAGAAAAGAAGATTATATTGCTTTAAGAATCCATTCTTAGATGGTATTGCTGGTATGTTAAGATATCTTTGTGACCTTGTATAAACCCTATGCCCGTCTTGCGCCCCGAGACCCTCAGAGACCTGCCTGAGGAGATCAGGGTTGCAAAATCTGTTTTTGTAGGTCAATGTTGTATTATTTGTTTCATTTATTCTTAATCTATGTATTGTATAGTAATAATGAATAAAAACGTAATGTATTGAACACATTCCGAAACAAAGCAGATAAGACAGAACTAGACTCAGACATAATACTAATTGTTGTTGAAACCTTTTGCGCTGTTGCAGCAAAATGGAACTTGTGTTAATTATTCTGTTCCAACTGGCCACTGGAATCAGGTAATTAATATAAGTTGAAGTTCAATTGCAGTTTTAAAAATAGTTTAACATTCTTTATTAAACTGCTTCAAATTATTTCTAGTATCAACCAATTGGTCTCCAGAGACAATACTAAAATTAAAATAGTTGTTAAACTACTGACAAGTTTTCTGAAACCGAGCTTATGAACAACAGAGTAAAGGTTGCTGGTTAAGCCAGGATCAATATATTTGTTGAAGTTTTTATTGTGTGCATAATAAATGTGTTAAATTAATTGAGCAATTCTTTAAAAGTATAATGTTGCAATTTCTTTAAAATAAGTAATTACAGTTACAAAATAGGTGTTGTTTTCCAAGGGCCTCTCTTTCACAGGCCCACACTTTGAATCATGACACTTCCAAGTCCTACAGAGATCAGTATCACTTTGTGTTGCAAGCCAAATCCAGGGGTTCTACTCGAGCCCAATTTTAAACACCATAAAGAAAAGTATTGAACCCAGCTTGAGCTAAATGTCAAATGTATTTAATTAATGTGCAAGTGTTTTGATTTATTTAAAATGTTCCAGTCTAGCTTCCTTCGAGTTTAGTATAAACAACAGATTGGTTCTCATAACATTCTCACTGCTGTGCTGTCCCAAATGTTTTAAACCTTGGGCAGACAAGCACACACACACTTTGGATGAGTAATCACTTCATCCAAATTGTAAATTGTTGCCTTCTTTAAAGTTATTAGTAATTCAAGATTAATTATTAAATTAAATTAGGTACATAACAATAAACAAAATAACTTTGAATTGATCATTTTGTTCACAACATTAGACCTTGTCCTCTAATCTCTACTAGAATAAGATAAGTGTGCATGTTTGGGTATTTTAACACTCCTGTAATGTACCTAATCTTGTTATCCTTTTCATTACAGAGCTGGGAAAATGGTGTATTGATTAGATTCTGATCCGTGCAAAGTCCAATTTTGACTGACTTTAGTTCTAATGTTAATTTGATTTCAACCCATAAGGAATTATTTAGATTAACTCAACATTTCACATGATGGATTAGTGATCCACATTTTTCCCACTAATTTGTTTATGATTAGGCCAATGGTAAAGAGAGACATTGATGACCTTGTGTCCCTTTTGTTGGTACGTGGTTCCATTCTGTCTATGGCCTTGGATGATTTCACTAAGAGTCACCCAGTTCTGACAGTCCGGCTGAGTGCAGTCACAGAGATGCTATGGCTGCTCTACATGAAATTACATTAATGGTCTTGTCCGAGAATGGACACCATTACCTGCTTCCAGAGACAATGCCGCTCCTCAAACTGAACAATACTGTCTCACGTGGGCCACTCCCCCCACCGAGCCATGAACTGAAAGCTTCACATCTGCTTTGAACACCTAGAAGCCTCCCGGTCACACCAGCACCAACCCTTGGGTCAGTCAGATGGGACTAACGGCTTAACTTAGGGCATTTGGTTCAGAAATATGACTCTCGTTACCGCAGAGTGGGTTGTTTTTTTAAGGCTATTCATACTGCTATGCAGAGGATGCCTGTAGGTTGGCAAGCTGTTAAAAGCCCCTACTATTTTTTAAAATAGGCCTAATGTCAGGGGCCTCTTAATGTCTAGTTCTACATGTATTCACATTATATGGACAATGTTTCCACCTGGTAAAACTAAAGGCTGCACAGTACTCAGGCTACAATACGACCATTCTGTTCTGCTCTAACGATTCAATTGATAGATTCTACATCAAAACAATTAGCTTTTATTGTTTCCAATGATAACGTCATTTTAAGTGGAGGAATGCAAACCTGTTTTCAAATGTAAGGTTTTGAATGTGTTTGACATTTCTCAGTAATAACACCCTCAGACACCCACTATCATTCATGCTATGCCTTCAGTAGTGACTCAGATGTTAGGGGGATGAAGCTTTTCCTCCCAAATCAGATATGCTTTGTTTTTCAACAAAGGTATACAGTTCCTGCATAAAATATGTTTCTCACAATTGTTTGTTTTTTTGTAAGCTGCACACAGGTGATACTGAGTCTTCTCGAGTAATAGATTACACCATGCTTAAATAGACTCCTAAGTTATTATTTCATATGAGACATATGTAAGAAAAGGGAGGGAAGAGTCAATTATATTGAGTAATTGATTTTATATTGGAACATTTATTTCTCAAACCTATGTTTTATGGAAGAGGAAAATATTTCTGATAAACTAATCTTTTATCAAACGGTAAATGGTGAATTAATATAACATTTAGAATCATTGAGAAGGGGTGATATCCGCAGGGACTAGCTCACCTTTAACTTAAAATAACATTTCTCTGCTTTGGACTGATGAGTATATGATTCTTGCATGTTAAATGACTAACACAAACCTTACATTTATGCATGTGTCAGGAAGACTCCCAAATAATTCTGAGGGGCCTATCCTATTTTTGTATTTAAATGATAATGTGCTAATCCATTACCTTGAGTTGTCTGCACTCAGGAAAACATCCCTATCAAGGACAGCTCTGAAGGCCAAGGGTCAGAGAGAGAGGGTCACACTCTCCGGCTGCAGAGGGCACCCCCAGCAACGGGCAAGGAGGCACGAGGTCGTTCGAGATGAGAGGATTCTAATCTTCAACTATCTGAGGAGATGGGATGCTTCTTCATCTTTCTGCTCGGTGGGCTCAGGCAGACAACTCTGCAGGACGAGCGATGGTTTCAGAGGCTTCATACAAGGTTCCTTGTTTCTTGGAGGATCAGATGTCTTCCTATCCTCTCCCATCACGGGGGGAGACCTGGATGCGCCACTTGGAATACGCAGTTTTGTCTGGCACTGCTCTCAAGCAGATAGCAGAAGGAATGCAGGCGGATGAGCCTCCGTTTCACTGGGGGGATCAACTACAGTGCTCACTGAATGAGCCACAAAAGCAGAGCAATTGGGGGGTTTAAATATGGCTCTCTGAGGAAGAGTTTGAGCCAATCAGCACCTCCGTGCTAATCTACAGTATCAGGATGCCTTTACATACACCAGACGCTCTTTGTCATAAAGAGAGGAGGAGAACGAGTCAGAAAGACTGAAGGACACGTTTTTCCAGCTCTCGTACAAAGATGAACTTTGAATTGATTTTATATCTTGGATGTTTACAGATGTACAATTAATGACTGTCTTTATATTTCCAATGACCAGACATGTGTTGAATAGTGGTGATAAATATATTTTTGCTGGATCAGATTACACTTTCGCACTAAACAAAATTAATTCAGATTATAAAGTATTGAATAATAAGATATTTCTACTATTATCACAGATAATGTTAATATCCTAAATCGTCCAGCAATCAGGCTTAACAACACTACTCTTTAATGTATTATCCATGATGTTTCAAGTACTGGATTAATTTCAGTTTTGGCCCAAAACAAATATTTATAATATTTCATATAACAATTATGTAGCATATTTGATCCTCAAATTAGAGAAGTATAATTTAAAGAAATTGATATTCTCAACATTAGATAAACACAGAAGAATCCTTTCCAAGTACCATAAGTAGATGCTCAGGTAAGTATGGCTAATAGATCAGTACAGATCAGTGGTAGCATTTACAAATGTAATAATTCAAGGTTTAAGAATGTTTAATCCTTCCTTTCCAGGTTTTTACAAAAGTCTTTGAATATTTGCCTAACTTTTCCTTTTCAGATTTTGAACAATGTACTTGACTAAAATGAATGTATTGATTTCACTAAGTGCCTTACTCTTGACTAAAGCGTATTTAAGTAAACGTAAAAGTAATCCTAAAATTGAGGACACTGCACTTTTGCAGATTACAGATTGATCAAATCACCAGTGTGAATTATATACTCTAACTGTGCATTTGTAGCTGGATCTCTTACGATCCTGAGTTTTAAAATGCTTTTGACTAGTGATTGCCTTGAAGTAAATCTTTAAAGCGGCAAGCTGGTTTTGTTTTATAGTTTGATGAATGAAATTAACTAATGGTAAATGATCAAATATATTAGTTTAAAACAAATATTTAGCCATTGTGCACCTGTGTTTTATGCGTGTTCATTATTATGCTTTTGACAAAAGATGATCAAACACTGATGAGAGATGATTTTTCCTATTATGATTGGCTGTATCAATCATTGTGATTGAATGTTTCAATCTTATTCCACTTTGTGATATAATTGATGGAAGGTGAGACCACACTCGAATCTGGAGACGCCTATTGAGTTAATTATTGACCAAATTATTATTGGACTAATGTTTTTAGGTTATCATAAATGATAAAAAGAGAGGACTGTTATGGAAATAATTATCATAGACGCCAATTTGTAACATACAGGACAAACCTTGATGTCTGTTTACCTCCTTTAAGGACACAGGCGGCTTCAGCCAATAATGTTATTGTTCCCATTCTGTGACCGGTCAATACTGGGTCACAGATGGTCTGTGTTGTGGGTACAGTGGGACACTTCCTTCTCTGTATTTGTGGACTCCAAGGTGAAATCTTCGAGGTCATAAGTGTCCGAGGCAAGTAGCTCAGTGTTCCCACACTGTTTAGGCTATCTTCTCAAATATGTTGTTTACTCTCTGCGAAACCAGTTAGATGGGCTGGCAAGAGAGAGGCTCTCCAGAATTGACGTGGCAACTCTACCGTGAAGTCAGAACCTCTGACTCTTGGACTTGTGATGTGAATCCTCCGGCCGATAACTCTTAATAAACCACCAGTGTTTGACATCAAAGCTCCTGCTCCTACCGTGTCTCCTTCCTGAGTCGGTGACTCCCACTGCATAGCTAGACAGAAGTTTCCTCTACAGGGACCAGCCAGTCAGAAACAGGGAGCATTTTGCATGAAGAAACAACAGTATATATGGACATATTTGGGGCGGAGAGTCACTTCTTATCTTCCACCGGACTCAACTCCTTTAATTTCCCAGGGAAGGTTTCACACAAACTATTCTTTATAACAATCAAACATTGTACACAAATATATTGGTGCTTGGGATTATTCCCAGCAAGGACCTTGAAAAAAGAACATGTGTGTGTGTTAGTGAGGGAAAGTGTATGTATGTGTGTGTGTGTGTGTGTGTGTGTGTGTGTGTGTGTGTGTGTGGTGTGTGTGTGTGGTGTGTGTGTGTGTGTGTGTGTGTGTGTGTGTGTGTGTGTGTGTGTGTGTGTGTGTGTTGTTGTGTGTTTGTGCTGATAAGCAGAGGCATATGTGTGTGTGTTGCTGATATCTGGGTTAAGGAGTTTATGTGTGTGTGCTGCATGAAGACAGGAGGAGGTGTGTGTGTGTCAGGGTCTCTGGGTCATGGAGTGTAAGTAAGAAGGTTTAGATATATAGGATTACTTTAAACAGTCCCAAATAATACATGTTCACTTCAATACAGTTCAAGATAATACCTGTTTACTTTAATACAGTTTAGAACAATATCCGGGTGCTTTAACCCCTCTTTTGATCTCACCTTCAGAGATCAATTTATACACAGCATTTGAAACATAACCTACTGTCATTCTTTTCTACTGTCTGTTCCCCAACATTTATATAAATCCATCAGAAGCTGGGATTTAGAGCACTTTAAACCTTTAGGAACAGTCCAAAATATGGAGGGAGACCAAAATATGTTAAAATATTGTCATCGTGCTCGTCCCCCTCCGACGCGTAAGCCAGCAAGGGCATTTGGTACGAAGGGGAAGGGGCAGCTTCTCCCTCAAAAAATGGGTTATTAAAACAAAGTTCCTCAAAAATGGTATAGTGAAACAGAGTTCTTTAAAAAATGGGATATTAGAAAAAAGTTCCTCAAAAATGGGATATTGGAACAGAGTCCACACCGGCTATATCAACCTTTTTCAGCGGAGAGTGGAGTCCCCGGTGCCGTCTTGGCTTTCCGTGTCTTTGTCCCCCCGATCCGCTGACGGCGGCTTCCGGGTCGATGCTGGAGAGATGTCTTCCCGATCCTCCTTCTCTGGCCTGCTGATGACGCTTCCCGAGTCGACTGCTGGAGAGATGTCCTCCCGATCCTCCGGTCCGCTGATGATGTCCTCGAGGTCCTTCTCCTCCAGTCCGCTGATGACAGCTTCCGAGTCGACCTCCTTGACGAGAGCCAGATCCGTCCTGATGTCGTCCCCTGGTCCTAGCAGGTGGTTTCCCCGCCGCACACTGGCTCCAGCTGTCCCCCTTTCCTCCTAGACGGACGGCAGAGATCCGCTGGGTCACTCGGTCGGGGCCGGAGAGCCTGGGGTTGAGCCACTTTGTCCTGATGACCTTCATTCAGACGAACTCCGCTGTGTCGGCCTCCTGGGTCCCTCTTTTGGCGCCAGCAACCTGTGTGGAGAAATCTGATACAAATCCCTCAAGCCTACGCTCAGGGCTCCGGGGCCCTCAGCTGTTTGACACACCACTGCCGTAGGCCGCTTGGAGCCTGTTGGTGGGGTGTCTTAAAACAACAGCCGTCTGGAAACAGGTTTTCTAAATTAATTGTAGACATTACATTACATTACATTACATTGCATTTAGCTGACGCTTTTGTCCAAAGCGACTTACAATAAGTACATTCGACCAGGAAGACACAACCTTGAAGAAAACAGAATCATATAAGTATATCAGGTTTCATAGAGCCAAACATTTCAAGTGCTACTCAACTGGCTTTAGGTAATCCAGTCCTTTATTAGTATAAAAGTGCTTCGTTAATCGTTCTAACGCTCGAAGTGGAGTCGAAAGAGATGAGTTTTCAGTTTGCGCCGGAAGATGTGCAAGCTATCTGCCGTCCTGATGTCAATGGGGAGCTCATTCCACCATCTTGGAGCCAGGATAGCAAACCCACGTGTTTTCGCCGATGGGAACTTGGGTCCCCCTCGCAGCGAGGGCGCAACGAGTCGTTTGGCTGATGCAGAGCGTAGTGCACGCGCTTGGGTGTACGGTTTAACCATGTCCTGGATGTAGGAAGGGCCAGATCCATTCGCAGCACGGTAAGCAAGTACCAGTGTCTTGAAGTGGATTCTAGCAGTTACCGGAAGCCAGTGAAGGGAGCGGAGGAGCGGAGTGGTGTGGGAGAATTTAGGAAGGTTGAAAACCAGACGAGCCGCTGCATTCTGGATGAGCTGCAGAGGTCGGATGGCACATGCAGGTAGACCAGCCAGGAGGGAGTTGCAGTAGTCTAGGCGTGAGATGACGAGAGCCTGGACCAGAACCTGAGTCGCTTTCTGAGTCAGCTGGGGACGTATCTTCCTGATGTTGTAAAGCGTGTATCTGCAGCAGCGGGTTGTAGCAGCGATGTTTGCAGTGAAGGACAGGTTGTTATCTAGGGTCACACCCAGATTCCTTGCAGTCTGAGTCGGGGAAACAACTGAGGTGCCGATGTTGATTGTCTGGTCAAGAGTTGGACAATCTTTTCCCGGGAGGAAGAGCAGCTCAGTCTTGTCAAGGTTGAGCTTGAGGTGGTGAGCAGACATCCACTGAGAGATGTCAGCTAGACAAGCAGAGATGCGTGCGACGACCTGGGTCTCTGAGCGGGGAAAGGACAGAATTAATTGGGTGTCGTCAGCGTAGCAGTGGTAAGAAAAACCATGCGGGCTAATGACTGATCCGAGCGAGTTTGTGTACAAGGAGAAGAGGAGGGGACCAAGAACAGAGCCCTGAGGGACCCCCGTAGTTAATTGACAAGGGTCGGACTCAGACCCTCTCCAAGTCACCCTGTAGGTACGGTCTTTCAGGTATGAGGTGAGGAGGGAAAGTGCAGAGCCTGAAACTCCAAGTTTTTGGAGAGTGCAAAGGAGGATCTGATGATTCACCGTGTCGAATGCAGCAGACAGGTCCAACAGGATGATGACAGAGGAGAGGGATGCAGTTTTGGCAGTGTGCAGTTCCTCCGTGACAGCAATGAGAGCAGTTTCTGTGGAGTGACCTGCCTTGAAACCAGACTGGTGCGGATCCAGAAGGTTGTTCTGATTGAGATAACAGGAGAGTTGTTTAAAGACAGCGCGTTCAAGTGATTTAGACAGGAACGGGAGGAGAGAGACAGGCCTGTAGTTTATAACATCAGACGGGTTGAAAGTGGGTTTCTTTAGGAGAGGGTTTACTCTTGCCTCCTTGAGACTGTTTGGAAAGTGACCAGAAGTTAGAGAAGTGTTGATGAAATGGGTGAGAAACGGTAGAATATCAGGAGCGATAGTCTGAAGGAGGTTTGAAGGGATAGGGTCCAGAGGACAGGTGGTAGGGCGGGCAGAGGTAATGAGGGTAAGAACCTCACTTGGAGAGAGAGGGGAAAAGGAGGTTAGTGTGTTGGTGGAAGGAAGGTCTGGTGACCCAGCGGTGAGTAAACGTGAGTCAGAAAAAGAAGAGCGAATATCATTAACCTTTTTTTCAAAGTGGGTAACAAAGTCGCTTGACAGAAGTGAGGAGGGGGGAGGAGCTTTTGGAGGGTCCAAGAGGGTGGAGAAGATGGAAAATAGTTTTTTAGGATTGGAATAGGAAGATTGGATCTTATCTTGAAAGAAAGTGCTTTTTGCCTGAGAGATCGAAGCAGAGAAAGAGGAGAGGAGAGCTTGATAGGTTAGGAGGTCGTCACGGTGTTTGGATTTCCACCATTTCCGCTCTGCTGCCCTAAGGACGGTTCTATTAGCACGCAGTGCATCATTTAGCCAGGGAGCCGGAGGGGACTGACGAGCCTGCCGAGATGTCAGAGGACAGAGCGAGTCCAGAGTGGATGAGAGAGTAGAGAGGAGAGTTTCTGCAGCAGAGTTTGGAGGCAGTAGTTGGAACGAATCAGAGGAAGGGAGGGCTGAGAGCACCGACGAGGCAAAGGTAGAGGGGGAGAGGGAACGAAGGTTACGGCGGACAAGTGCAGGATGAGAAGAGATTAGTTTGTTATGTTTGGAAAGGGGTAGAGAGAATGAAATGAAGAAGTGATCGGATGTGTGGAGCGGGTTTACAGAGAGGTTAGAAGTAGCGCAGTTCCTTGAGAATATGAGATCAAGGACATTGCCAGCTTTATGAGTCGGTGGGGACGGAGAGAGTGAGAAAGCAAAGGCGGTTAACAGAGATGTTAGTTCGTCTATCTTCCCCATCTGGAGGTTGAAGTCTCCGAGAAGTACAGCGGGAGGGCCAGTTTCAGGGATGTGTGAGAGGAGATGATCTAATTCCTCCAAGAAGTCCCCCAAGGCGCCTGGTGGACGGTAGAGAACAACAATGGTTAACTGTATAGGATGGGTTACTGTGACGGCATGGAACTCAAAGGTGGAAGGAGTAAAGTTAGGTAGCTTGAAGAGGGAAAAGCTCCATTTGGGAGAGAGCAGGAGACCAGTGCCACCTCCTCTGCCAGTGGGTCTGGGTGTATGGGAGAAGGAATATGCAGTGGAGAGAGCTGCTGGGGTGGATGTGTTGGATGGAGTAATCCAGGTCTCAGTGAGAGCAAGGAAATCCAGAGACTGCAGGGAGGTGTAGCCAGAGATGAAGTCAGCCTTAGGAACAGCTGACTGGCAGTTCCACAGGCCACCTGAAACTAGATGTTGGATCTCAGTGGAGCACGTGGGATAGACGAGAGCAGGCCGGTTATATCGATTACGAGATACACGGGGCCAGTGATAATTGCGAGAAGACACATGAACAGGAATGGAGAAAATACACATGATTATAGCATGAGGGGCTAAACAACAAAATTAAAAATTAAAAACACCAACGATACTTAGCTCAATCAAAGTAGGATTTGCCTCCTCTTTGCCTCCCTCGTGACTCCTGTAGGACTCTAATGTCTTTGTCAGTCTTACTCCTGTAGGACTCTAATGTCTTTGTCAGTCTTAGCCTGTCTGCCGCTGAAGCTGATGCTCCAGGAAAGAGATACCCGAAATGGACGCCTGATTGCTGAGTTCTCACAGCTGAAGTTAATTAGTTAACTATCTACAGCTGATGGGCGACAATAGACTGGCCCTGCCTATGTTAATAATGCAGGCTTGAGTGCTGAGAGCTGTAAAGCAGGTTTCGCCTGAGCAGATCTGAGATTTAAAATCTCTCAAAAGCGATTTAGCCGTTTAAGCTACAGTAACAATTATACAGAGTCGAATAAATGAAACCGAGAAGTCTAATTAAACAAGAATATAACTTACAGTGGTTGCTGCGTCAATAGATAATGTTGTCACCGGGTCCAGATGCACACACGTAGACCTCCTATCTGCCAGTGCAGCTTCAGAATCTTAATACTTGGACTGTGCCAACTAAATAAACCTAAATAAAACATCTTTAGGTAAACTAAATAACATATTTCAATAGCTCTGAATTTCTTAAATGAAATCCTTGAGATCCTATTTAAAATCTAAATATAATATGAACTGCTAATGTTTCTGGTAAAGAAACACACTAATGTTATGGATTCAAAAACAACCAAAATCACGATACTAACAAAGTGAATGATTTCCTGGTGATACTGCTTTTACCTGTCAGTGCTTAGATATTATCAGGCTGAAAAAATGAATACAGAATTCCAACAAACTGTCATCAAATGTCTTTCTATTATGAATTTAGATGAAATGTATATCCCCATAATGACCTAAACAATACAGTCTATGGCTTTTACTTCTTTACCAGGCTAGTTACATGATGTTGTCTAAATTAAATTATGTCTCATTACATTACTATGTTTTAGCTTTAACTGTAATATGTTCTTTCTACATTTCAAACCTCAGTTACTTTTATACCTGTTGAAATATTACGCACAGGTCAACTTCTTCAGTATTCCATTCTGGAATTACATCTCTCACAGTAGCCCCTTGGCCACTGATTCTGCATCTGTGTTACCTGTTATAACTCAATCAATATTAGAGACATGTCAACATTCATCAAACAGTATCTTATCCCCAGATATGGAGCAGGTCAATTATAAAACTGTCAATCAATGGTCAGACACTCCCCCTTTTTACACATGAACTCATGTGTAACAAAATCCTGTATGGGAAGAAAACCTTCAGGTAATAATTGATTATAAGAAAATACCAAACATTATTCACAAATGTACATCCATCATTTTCCACAGTAAACACTTCAGTGAAATGAAGTGTTGCTCTCCATCTTCAGTCCTAAAAGAAACAGAATCTTCATGTTTTAGTTTGAGGTTCACATTCTGCAAACAGCCACTGCCTGTGGGAGTGAAATATCAAGTAGATTAGAAACGGGTCACACATTTTAGGAAACCTCTCATTTCCCACAGAGCCCCAGAATAATGTGTTAGGCCAAAAGCATGCTTGATCAGTCATTGTTTTAAATCATGCAGTTGCACTGATCACATGCAGACATACACTCACATTCACACTCACACTGTCAGGTTGTAAAGTCAAGTTTGGTCAGGTTCACCCCAGAGTCAGTCATTCACAGTGCCTTCTCAAGTTACACTGTCAGTCAGGGTCAAAGGTCATTTGGTCTCAGTCTTTTTGGCCATGTGTCGTGCTCTGCAGAGACTTTGATATTTCAGCATAGGCCAGTATCCTTTGTCTACAAAAATCTGTCATATATGGAGCGCCATCATTAATTAATTCACAATTACAACTATAATGTTCAAGATATCTCTAACTTTTCATTGGGACAGCTGTTTCCCACATTCCCTGCAACTTGGTACAAAACTCACTTCCTTATAGTACTACTACTGCAGTTCATTAACACCTAATCTATATTAAAATGTCTAATAGATCAGAAACTTGTGCATATAATTATTTTCTTGAGTCAAAACATTATCAGGATCTGTAAAGCTCTGCTATGTATTTCATAACTCATATTAATTTATCTTCAATTCTGGTCCACTTAAAGAACAATGTTTAACCTCCCTAACAGTGCGTGGAACCTTGGGTGTCCGAACATGCAACAATTACTCCCTACTTTATCAAGGATTTAAAAACAGAAGTCATTTCGTATGTCCCTCCGAAAGTAATAACTATGCCACAATGGTGAAACCAGTACCTCAAATTGAAATACTATATTTTGTTTAGAACGAGCTTTCCCTTCAACATGACCTATATAAATAAATATTTGTCTGATCTTATAGAGATGTTACTAAAACTCTCCCTTTGAACTGATCAATACTGTAATAAATTAAAACACTACCAAATTCACACATGAATAAAAACTCTAAAAGAATAATTTGTAAACATGATGAAAAGATTGAAGAATATGGTTCTACACTGTACTCCTAACTCCCAAACACCCACTACTTAAAGTCTAGTGCATACTTCCATCATGCCCCCCCCCCTTTTCCATCAGTGTGTTTTAGGATGATTTTTCACTTCACTCTAATAGTTTTCCTCTTTACCGCTATTTTTAATTTACCAATTGATTAATTCATGGTTCTTATCTTCACTTATTTATCAAGTCAATTCAAGTTCTTTAAATGTGGTCCTTTAAAATACATTAGTATATACCTTGTGGAGTATTCACAATAACTAATCCTCTCTATGAAATCCGTTCATCTTTAAGCAGATGCTATTTCCTTATTTATCTTTTGTTCATGATAACAATGGTATAACAACCACACGTTTACCCATAGCTAGTTTATATAACAAGATTATTATGTGTGACATAATAATCAGATGTCTTGTTTGCTAACCAAGAATATTAAACTTGAATCTTTTCAGTATTCCAGAGCATAATTTAAACAAGCAGCCTCTTATCTAAACACTAAGCATTAAGGTTTCTACACCACCCCCTGGGAAACTCTTGCACAATTATGCTGTAAAATCATTGCATCATTCCTTCAGAGTCTGAACAATCTGAGACAAGCATGTCTCAAGATCTTGTCATAATGAGCACAGTCAGTGATGCAGCTGTAGTCAGTGGTAGGGTCCCCAAAAAAGCTAGGACCGGCCCTGGTCAGTGGGCTCCAAGGAAACTCTCCCTGGCATTGGGATGAGGGAAGGAATCCCTTGGCAGACACACACTAGAGGCTTCTCAATACTCAAATGTCCCCTCCTCGACTCCCCTCCTCGGTTCCCCTCCTCGAGACTTAGACCCGCCCACAGGAGATGCGAGCGGAGGACCGAGGAGGGGAACCGATGAGAGAGGAGGGGAAGCAGCAGACGTTTAAAGAAATGAGAACTCCTCTCCTCTGAGCGGTCATTTTAAAGAGACGTCCGTTCATTATTACGTGGCAACAGCTGCATCAGCTGTCGAGTGTTTTGTCATAGTGCTGTATCTCTGTTAGATCAGCTGAACATTGTTCCCCCACACATTTACTTTGAATTCATTGAGAGTGCGGTATAATGAGACAATAACAGACTACAGATGCGGACACACACACAAATATATTTATATAAATATATACAATTTAAAGTATGAGAGCACCCTCATAATAACGTAACACAATCAGAGACTGGATATATCCCCCCCTCTCTCTGGTCGCTGAAATGGGGAATTGAAATTATGGGCCAAAAGTTGTATTTACAAGTAGGCCTATTAAAAGTAAGCAGAGGACACCAAACCAACTGAGACCCGTCTGTCCGCCGCATTTACGCACTGTACAACACACACCTACACACTGTACCACACACACACACACCTACACACTGTACAACACACACCTACACACTGTACCACACACACACCTACACACTGTACAACACACACCTACACACTGTACCACACACACCTACAGCTCCTAAAGCATAAGCCGTTGTGTATTTATTATGTGAAGCAATGGTCTTAGAAAAATATCGACTCTTTGTTTGTAGATATCTACTAAACTAAAGCAAATAAAGAGAGTAGGCCTGTTATACTGAGTGATATATATTATACACACTGCTCTGCTTTCTGCACGGACCGTACAGCTGTTCTCTCTGGAAACATCGCAACGCGATGAGAGCAGTTTCTAAAATAATATCCAGGGGATGCATGCATAGCTGTCATTGGCTGAGATAAGTCCGGCCGTGCGTCACGCCTCCACCGTTCCCGGAAATGCATCCGTGGAGGAGCCGTGGAGGAACCATCAGTGTATCCTCGGTTAGAGCTCCTCCAGAGAGCCTCCTCGACGCTCGATCCTCGGTCCTCGGTGTGCATTTAGAGAAATGAGACGTCCTTCAAAATGGCGCGCTGAAATTCATTTCCGGGTCACTACCGGAGGACCGAGGACCGAGGAGTCGAGGAGGGGACATTTGAGTATTGAGAAGCCTCTGTTGTCCTCTGTACAGCAGAAATCCCCCCAAAACCGCAGTACCTCTTCACACCACTGTTGCCTTGGCAACGAGGCACAAGCAAAATGTCAATATCTCCTCAGAGATGCGTTCTTTGCACACTTCTTCTGTTTGCAGTGAGCAACTCCTCACCAACACACTGATTCAGAGAACCCAAAAGGTGGTGCACAACTATCCAATGCTGCTGTAATCACAGCCATTCAGCTACTGAGAAAAACTCAATTTAAATCTCTCTCCCAACGGGTTACAAAATAAAACGGCTGAGGTCAGGAATGCTGAAACATGTGAATGTTAAAACAAACTAATGGTAGTAGTCTGCCTATTCTTTATTACTTCAATTCTAAGTTAATAGGCAAAACAAGGACACCCTCCTTAACCACTATACTAATCTTTTATCTAGCCTACTTGGTTAATGCTATTCATTTTCAAATTGTTTATCTAAGTTGTGTTACAAGCATGGTGAGGTTGTAACAGAATACACAAATAACTGTATTCAATCCGCGCCGTATTTGAAACTGTAATGAATTAAAATCAATGTTTAAGGACGTAATATAAGTTTAATATATTGTTAAGCTAATTACTGTTTTATTGTGAAGGCATCTCTGGTGAACAGCGGCCTGTGGCTTTTATTTTGAAAGGCCGTTCTGGAAATATACTCCGTAATGTGAACAGTGAGTTTGACTTCCAGAAACACGGAGAGTTACGATAACAATCGTTCTAATGCATTAAATAAAGTCATGAAAGAGACAATGAGGGGAAAAGGCGTGTGGAAGTAATCAATGAAATGAAAAGCCACCAATCCTCTGTTTTAACGTGATGGCGGACATTGAAAACCGAAGCGGGCATAAGCACCCCTGTCATATAGATTCCTTCTGACTGACAAGCGTTCAAAAACTCTTCTGCTTATCACTTAGGCTACTTCTTTTTGTTTATTCATAACATAAAAATACAATTGTGATGAATAGCTTGCTCTTTTTCTGGTTGAAACAAAGGGTCTACTCTTCTTCCATAATTGACTTCGTATCTATTATCTGACTGTTGCTGGAATTGGGCCGGTACTCACCGGTACGCAGTACCGGCACTCTGGTTCTGACCCATGGGGTACCGGCACTTCTTGCTCAGTACCGGCATGCTGGCGGTACTCCGGTACTCATGCACCGTGCCAGTACTCAACACTCTCCCGCCGTTCTTATTATACATCCATATATATATATACAGCCGCCTGGTACTCAGTAGATGCGTCATGAGGTGCCGAACAGACATTCTCATTCGCTCTAACCGCTGGAGTTTCACCAGCGGCCTGTCAGCTGTTTACTCCTGTCATTCAAACAGAACGTGCTGGAGAGGGGGCGGGGCTTATCTTCTCCATGTAAATACTGTGGTGGAAACGACTATGTCAAAATTAACCTATTTGGACCGTGATTTAATAGTAATACACGTTTCAAATAATAATAATAATGCCGAAGTAACAACATACTGAAAACTGTTAGTAAAACCATGTTTTAATGCTTTACAATTTACATACCTAGATGCACGTGTGTTGTGTTTATGCAGTGCAACTCCCACCAGTGGGTGGCTATGTATAGTGATAGAAACAGAGCAGGCACGCCCCCGAGAGAAGGAAAGCAAGTCACGTCACAAATTAGCATTTCTAAAATGTTAGCGTGGATTAATAAAAGTGCAAAAAGACAGCGGTTGTCGCCGGAAGAAACTTCAAATACAGAGAATGCTGTGCCTGTGTTGGAAATTGTGTCTGATGGGGAGCTTTCTTTGGTTGATCCTCCTGCTCCAAGTTCTAGTGCATTAGCATTAGCACTAGCTCCGCCGCCTCCTCCAGAGCCTCTAACGTTAGCTGCTGCTGGCGCAAACTGCCACCAACACCGGGCAAAGCGATGCACCTGACTGCTGGACAACGGACCAGGTGCAAATATTTTTGCCAAGACCAATGCATGGCTCCTTCTTAAAGATAAGAAGCTAGGATGTCGGATATGCAGAGATGTCAAATCTTTGGGAATACACACTGGACAAGGACTGAAACTGTCAACTGAATGGTGTGAGTGTGCAGTGTCTCATTTCGGTGTTGACAAGGGCAAACAACAAGCTAGCCTGAGAAAAAAAATCAAAGAACATAAAGAATCACAAGCCCATGTAAAAGCTGCTGACATCCTTACATCTGCTTCACGTGAAACTATTCAACATCAAGTGCAGTCTATGCATACATCTGAATTAGACACCACTATCAGAGTTTTTCGAACGGCATATAAAATTGGCAAACATAGTCGGCCATTCACAGACATGCCAATTGATTTGAATGTACAGAAACTGAATGGGCTGAACGTGGGCAGGGTTTTGCACTCCAATAAAACCTGTGGCGAAATTCATCGACCACATAGCTTCATGAGCTGAAGAAAAAATGGCAAAAGACATTACAGAAAACCAAAGAAAACTCTGTGTTTTGGTCGATGAATCTACCACTATTAGTGGTAAAAACGGTGCTTGTTGTGTGTCTACGCTCAGCATTAGCTGATGCTGAGCCCGAAACGTTTTTTTGGGAGCTGTCGAGTTGGATGGAACAACGGCTGATGACATCACAAAGGCGTTATGGAGTGTCTTGGAAGAGATTTTACGAGGACTTTTTAGGTCAGTGTTTCGTTTCTTTTGCATGTGATGGGGCTTCAGTCATGCTAGGGAAGAGACACAGGCATTTGCTTACCCAGTTGTGTAGTAAATTCCCAAGCCCTGTTTGTGTCGGGCACTGCTCCAATCATCGTCTAGATGCTGTGCAGTTGGGATGTGGTTCAAGGAAGGTCTCAGGCGCTCAATCCATTTCCAGATCTTTTTTGACAAACTCTATTCCTTGTTCCATGCCTCCCCCAAAAATCAGAGGCAGTTAGCGCAGTGTGCACAAGCAGTCGGACAGCGTCTCCTGGTGATAGGGCGTGTTTTGTCCATCCGCTGGGTGGCTTCAAGTGAAAGGAGCGTCAGAGCAGTCTGGGAAAACTACCGAGTGCTTCATGATCACTTCACAAATGCTGCAAACAACACGAGCAGGGATTCCAGAGACAGAGCAAAGTACAAGGGCCTGGATGATGTGCTCACATCTGCAACGTTTGTCAGCAATCTGGGACTGATGTACGATGCGCTCACAGAGCTCAGCGACCTCTCTCGGCAACTCCAAAAAAGAGAGATGACACTGCCTACAGCAGATAGGCTCTTAACTCGAGAAATACGAGTTTTTGAATCCATGGTCACCATGCCTGGCCCACACATGACTACAGTTCATACAGCTCTAGCTGAGAAGTCCTTCAAGGGTGTTGCCCTGCGTGAGAATGGCAGGCTTGTACAGATTCATGCAGGTCAGTTTTTCCGCAGTATGGTAGAGAATCTGAGACACAGAATGACTTCCACAACCTCCTCTCATGTCAGCACAAGAGAAATCCATTACATGGCCGGGAGGCCCGGGACAATCAGCTAATCCAGGACATGAAAGTTATCCATCCTGGAAGTTGGCCTGAAGAGGAGTTAGACTGTACAGTATGGGACATAGAGGTGCTACGTTTGTGCGAAGTGCTGAAAGTGGACAGAAGAGAGACTGTTCAGGGCTTTCGCGAATACAAGGAAACCAGGGCATCCCGTACACCTGCTGCCATGGAGCCTCTACTGAAAGCAGTCCGAACCATCGCTGTTCTCCACTAGTGAGTGTGAGCGGGCATTCAGCTGCATGAACGATATCCTTACTGCAAAAAGGAATGCTCTCTCTGTCAGCCGACTGTCCAGCCTGGTTTTCATTAAATGTAATGGACCATCACTAGGACAGTTCAATCCGGAACAGTATGTGAGGTCCTGGCTGGCAAAGGGAAGGAGAAGTGCTGATGAAAGAGCCTGTCCAGCTCCAGCCCCTGATACTGATGTCCCCAAGGCCTTCTGGAGCCTTTTCTAACAATGTGAAGTATATTGCAAAGCAGCTCACCCAGTGAGAAGACTTTTTGGCATAATGTGCCGATTTGTACAGATCCTGGAGATAGAAGGACTTCAGACCAACCAGGGAGTTATCTGATCAGCTTGGTGTTCAATGTAACTCTTTACCATGGCTCAGACTTTGTTACTTGCAGTTACAGTTTCTCATTTTAGATTGTGCAAATTTTGCATTTGTTTTTACATGTTCTTTGTTCATGCTCTTATCATTTTTCTGAGTTGGAAAGTTAGATTGCATCATAGTTTACTTTATACATATTTGTATTATTCAGTGGTGAAGTATATTGCAAAGCAGCTCAGCCATGTGAGAAGACTTTTGGCACTTTTTCGTTTTTCGTTTTCTGAGTTGGAAAGTTAGATTGCATTCAAAATGTACAGAAATACTTAATTTTGTTAAAGCTTTTTATAAAAAATGCTTCTGACCAGAGCTTTGTTTCCTTGTCATTAATGTTGAACACCACCAGAGGGGCTCTCACCTGAAAGGTCTCTGCTTCATGTGTCTTCAGCAGAAGATCTAGACTTTGATTGCTATATTTTCAGTTAATATTGACCTTACTGAGCTTTAGCCATATCCGCTGCCTATCATAAAAAATGTTAAGTACAGTGAACCTTTCTAAAATATACAGTAGTAAAGAGACAAACCCACCAGCATTATAGTAGCCAAATTCTTGTTTGTGGGCTGTATATATAAAATTGACTTGAAAAAGTTGCTGATTTTAGAGTACTGGCACCTTTTTCATTCCAATTCAAGCACTGACTAGGTTACTTGTATTCACTTCCGCTTTTTTCAGCCTATAGTCTACAGAATTGTCCCAGCGAGTCAGCCGTGCCGGACTAAACTACCTCACGCTCTCGCTGGTTCACTTTTCTTTTTTTTAGTGAATTAAGGTACGGGACTTATAGCTATTTACCCGACTCTTACAAACACTCAGTGCCTTATCTGCAGGACTGCATACCTGACTAAGCACTTTCTTAAATATAACTCGGTGCCTTAGGTCCGGACTGTTCTACCTGACTCTAAGCCCCTTCTTACTTTAGTGAGTTTAAGGTACTGGACTGTAATACCAGACTCTTTACCAACACTTAGTGCCTTAGGTACAGGACTGATCTACCTGACTCTACAAACACTTTCTTCAGTTTGTATTGTTTACCATGACTAAGGACACTGAGAACACCGCTGACAACTCTAAAAAATGTGTAGTATAGCCAATCACAGACTTTGACAATCAACAGGTGTCTGCTCACCTTTGTATCTGGACGTCCTGGTTTAGTTGTCAACGGTGTGCAAGTGTCCTCCCCTGGACTGAATTCCGTCCGCTAGCTGTCGGTGGTCCTTCCAGAGACCAGCACTCATCACGTCGGCAGGTCACCAGATTGTAGGAGCAAACACAATATCTGTGGCTTAAAGCCCACCTGTGCTCCGCGCCGTCCTTTAGATGAGCCTGGTCAGATTGATAAAAGAGGGACTTCAACACACCGGCATAAAAGTTATAACAATAATCTGATTTTAATACAGTAAAAAACACAATACGAAATACAGAGTGCCCTGAAACAGAACACTCCGGGCTCCCCGCTCTACTGCCGTGCGATACAGATATCGGGACCAGCCAGTCAGAAACAGGGGGCATTTTGCATGAAGAAACAACAGTATATATGGACATATTTGGGGCGGAGAGTCACTTCTTATCTTTCACCGGACTCAACTCCTTTAATTTCCCAGGGAAGGTTTCACACAAATGATTCTTTATAACAATCAAACATTGTACACTATATACTATATATTGGTGCTTGGGATTATTCCCAGCAAGGAACCTTGAAAAAAGAACATGTGTGTGTGTTAGTGAGGGAAAGGGTATGTGTGTGTGTGGTGTGTGTGTGTGTGTGTGTGTGTGTGTGTGTGTGTGTGTGTGTGGTGTGTGTGTGTGTGTGTGTGTGTGTGTGGTGTGTGTGTGTGTGTGTGTGTGTGTGTGTGTGTGTGTGTGTGTGTGTGTGTTGTGTGTGTGGTGTGTGTGTGGTGTGTGTGCATGCTGATAAGCAGAGGCATATGTGTGTGTGTTGCTGATATCTGGGTTAAGGAGTTTATGTGTGTGTGCTGCATGAAGACAGGAGGAGGTGTATGTGTGTGTGTCAGGGTCTCTGGGTCATGGAGTGTAAGTAAGAAGGTTTAGATATATAGGATTACTTTAAACAGTCCCAAATAATACATGTTCACTTCAATACAGTTCAAGATAATACCTGTTTACTTTAATACAGTTTAGAACAATATATGGGTGCTTTACTGCGCTATGGGACAAATGCTGTGGGGAAGTTGAGAGAGATGTGGCTTCAGCTGACTACTTTGCGACCACAACGGACCTATGGTCTAGCCCAGGGTTGCCCAACCAGTCGATCGCGAGATGTGTCTAAAAATAGAACAACAATATTCAGTTTTATCGTTAATGTCCTGTAACATAATCTTCCTGTGCCAGAATAATGCACTTGAACGCATCAAAGCTTTGTGATTGGCCGGCGTGACCCCATGTGTCGGGGCGTGGCTGAGGGTCTTCAGTACAGGTGGCAATATCGTCACCTGCCTGCGCTCATCTCTGAAACCAGACCATGTAAACAGGCTGTTGTTTCTTGCAAAAAATCTTTAAGAGATGACATGAGCAGCCCTACCAGCATTTGCCATGGTGGCCAACATTTTTTTATTTGGTCTTGAATTGTAGTTCAACATTTATTTCCTGTTACTTCTGGACCATGACGGTGGGCCAGCCTTCAACGTTTAACTGAGTGGAATATGTTGAATATGTTTTACCAACATGTTGGCTATATGTTAAGGAGTTTTCAGGTTGTGACAGTGCACTGCAACATATTAGATTTAATTTATTTTGGTCTAATTTATTTTCATTTATCATATTAATAATATATGTTTAGTATGGTTTTGGAAGTGCGCTCCAACATATTTGTTGATCTTGTTTATTGGTAAAATATTATTTGTTTTAAAGTTCAATAAATGGTCAATGAATAATCGTCAAAATAATCGTGATATCAATTTTTGACCCAAATAATCGTGATTATGATTTTTGCCATAATCGCACAGCCCTAATTTCATGTGACACATAAAATGGATTTGTTGATGGGAATTAATGTGAATAAATTAACTCTAGGTTAACGGTACTCTTGCTATCACTACTCACCGACACTCTATAAACCTTGTCCCTCATGCTAGCCCTGACAACACCGGTAAGCACACCTTCATCTAGGCTGCACTGTTTTACGTGTCCTGACTTGTAGTGGTTATCTCCTCTATCTACACTCTTCTTGTCATCTTTGTAAAACGATATCAGACTGGTAATTGACACAGCCATGACTTCTAGTTAAATTCAGTGTGGCTAAAATGAAAAGCTTTGTTAAAATATGCAAGCATGCGGAAGTCAAAGTCAGCTTTATTGTAAAAAGAATCTACATGTGTTATACATCCAGAAATATTGAAATATCGTTTCCCACAGTGTGACATGTATACATAAAACGAAACAAAAAGGGCCTAGATAAACGGGGTATACAGTTTAAAATGTTAATATATTTAAAGTGTTCAAAGTGCAGTTTCAGTGCAAGTCACTTGAAACGATCTTAAGTTGGCGTGACGTTGAAGTCTTGCGACCCTGCTGCTGTACTGGCTTGTAGTTAGTTTATAGCATAACGTTAGCATTTCGCTTTTGGCGACTAGATTTATGATTAAAAAATTATAAAAGTAGTGTAGACATGTGGAGATTATCCGGCTGACCAAAACGTGATCCCTCTCTTAAATCTGTGTCAACCACAGACCTTTCGAGCTATTTTCCAAAATCCTATGGAGAATTTGCATTGCGTTTTTCACGAAGGAACCGGAAGAAGTTTACTTCCGGGTTTTACGACGCGTCACTGCGGTTCTCTATGGACGTCTCTTTAAAATTACCGCTCAGAGGAGAGGAGTTCTCATTTCTCTAACCGCCTGCTGCTTCCCCTCCTCTCTCCTCCGCTCGCATCTCCTGTGGGACTAACTCTCGAGGATAGGAGTCGAGGAGGGGAGTTAGAGAAATGAGAAAGGGCCTAAGTCTCACTCACAGCCTCTTGTTATGAGCCAGCTAATAAATACAACCACATACATACACACAGAAAAGCTGCAATTTCAACATGTCCAAGCATCCTGTCTCATAGCCATGCTAATAACGTTTATAATAAACCAAACCGTTTGTAAATCAGTCAAGATTTCAGCGAGTTAAGAGTATTTTTGTGCAGATCACTCACCTTACAACAGCTACCATAGCGCGTACCAGAGTAGCTGTTAACTGTAGCAAGATGGCGGCCGGTACACTACGCTCCCATGAGCCATCTAGTGTTTATATATATATCTATGTATTCGACTCAGGGGCGGAGCTTCCTAAAGGCGATATAGGCGGTTGCCTGGGGGCGCCAAAAATTGCAACAAAAAAAAAAGTATTATTTTTTTTTTTTTTTGTTGCTTGGCGCAGTTTTGGCGCCCACCTCTACATCTGCAACCATTATTCTTACATCAAAAAAAAATTCTAACATAAGGGAAAATGAGCCAACAATCTAAAACGGTCGGTCGGTCTAACGGCCCATCCACACAGCGGCGTGAGTTGAAGCTTCCAACGCTTCTGCCCATTCACTTTGAATGGGGTGACGTCACTTTTAGCCGAACTGCATCGTTAATAACGCGTTAACGCAAACAAAAATTAACGGCACTAATTATTTTAACGCGATTAACGCATGTGTATTTTTTTTCCTCGACCGCCCCGTAGTTTCAGAGCGCAACGAGTTTAAAATACCGTCTACAAGCTGATGCTGACAGCCCCGCTCCTGCCGCCCGCTTGTGGCAGACCACACTTCCACGCTCACCGGCAGGCACCGACTGGCTATTGAAGACCGGGAGTGTGTGTGTATGTGTGGCCCGAGCGAGCGAGAGAGAGACCTTACGTGCATTGTTGTTGTTAGCATCTGGTGCTAGCTAGCTGCGCTAACGGATATAAGGAGCTGTTTAAATGAAAACAGAGAAGCGACATTTCGCCACAACTGCGCCGAGCACTTGACTTTATGCAGGTAGCCAGACAGTGGGACATTGTACGAAAAGTCAGCACACTCAGCACGGATAGTGCGCAACATGATTGCAGCGTCCAGGCAGCTCCCGTTCGAGCATATGCCTTGAGTTGCACATCGCTCCAACGATCCATCACTCACACACACACACACACACACACACACACACACACACACACACCACACACACACACACACACACACACACACACACACACACACACACACACACACACACACACACACACACACCACACACCACACACACACACACACACACCATTTGTATTGTATTATTGTATGAGAGAGGTTCCAGGTTGAATTGAGGCGAATATTTGTAATGTTCAGAGGCTGTTGTGTTTAATATTCATGAGAATATTTGCCATTGTTCAAATGATAATAAACATTAGCATAAAGCATATTTGTCCACTCATATGTTGATAAGAGTATTAAAAACTTGGAAAATATTCCTCTAAGGTACATTTAGAACAGATAAAAAATGTGCGATTAATCGCGATTATGTATGGACAATCATGCGATTAATCACGATTAAATATTTTAATCGACTGACAGCCCTAATAATATTCTTTTAAAGCAAATTTGCACGTTATTTTATTGTTTGTTATTGTTATTATTATTATTGTTTGTTAGCTAAATTGTTTATTTGTTTTAATTCTTTAGTGTGCACTTTACATTGTTTCTTAGCTCTTGTTCTTGCTTGTAATAAATAAAGGTGCAGTACTTTACTGTATAACTGTTAAGATGTTTTGATATTTTTTGGGGGGGGGGGGCGCAGTGGTGAAGCTCGCCTAGGGCACCAAATGTGCTAGGTCCGCCCCTGAGTCTGCAACTCAACCCTTCTCTGTGAGGGGACACATTAAGCAGTTACACAGGAAGTGCACAATATGCGGAAGTGGATTTTGTATTGATGAGCAGAGCGCACACCTGTGAAAGACGATAAGACAATGGCCTCACAAGACTAAGCTGTTGGATAAACAGCAGCTGGCTGTGTTAAAGCGCACCCCCCTCCCCTCCCCCCCCTCAGGTTTGTTGTTCTTGTCTTGAATAGGAAAGCTCTCCCGGCGTGTTGCTTCTCCATTGGCTGCCATGGCCTTCTTTATCCTCTCACACTAACATTAGCCCTCCGCTGCTCCAGCTCTCACCCTGTGTCCTCATGTGTCCTCTGCAGCTGAAGACGCTGCTCTTCGGAGCCTGGCTGCTCGGATACGTCTTCTTCCTGCTCTCCATCAGGAGGATGTGGACCGGGAAGTACGTCCGCAGCCCGCTGGCCCGGTCCCTCTTCCTGAACATGGTGAGCGAGGACGAGGCTGCCGCGACCGAGACTCAAGAGGTATGAACTGTTAGTAATGTTAACTGTTAATAATGACTGTTAGTAATATTAACTGTTAGTAATATTAACTGTTAGTAATATTCCGCCTTATCAACAATCATGGACAGACTGACTAGATACTAGACTCACGTGACACCATACAGCGTGTTATGTTACACTGATCAGAGGGCAGATATCAGATCATTCTACCCTTTTTTTTGCTTACTCAAAGGCAAGCCAAGTCAATGTATTTATAAGAAGAAGACATACTTTATTAATCCCTCACAGGGAAGTTACTTTCTCGACTCTGTTTACACACATAACACACACAGGGATGATATACATGCACACACACACAGAGGATACTCATGCACACACACAGAGGATACACTTGCACACACACAGAGGATATACATGCACACACACACACACACACACACACACACACACACAGAGGATATACATGCACACACACACACAGAGGATACACATGCACACACACACACACACACACACACAGAGGATACACATGCACACACACAACCACATGCCGATAGGAGAGGTGCAGAGCAGAGAGGCTGCCAGTTAGCCGGCGCCACTGAGCTGTTTCGGGGTTCGGTGCATTACTCAAGGGCACCTCGGCAGTGGCCCAGGAGTTGAACTGGTACCTCTCCAGCTACCAGCTCACACTCCTAAAATAGCACCTTAAACACAAGGCAATTCTAAGAAATAGTGCAGAGGAATAATGCAGATATAAAATACATGACGGTGCTTGTTTTATTTTAAGGCCTCTTCCACTGGTGGGTAGTAAAAGTACTATCACCGCACTATACAAATACTCAATTTGAAGTAAAAGTACTGCATCGAGAAAGATACAAAATGTAAGTTTTTAAGTACGATTAGGAAAATATACTTGAAAGTATTAGGAGTAAAAGTACTTATTAAGTATGAAGAAGTATAAAATGAAATGACTTTGTTGTATTAATGTATAAATCTAATCTATTGCACC
This sequence comes from Gymnodraco acuticeps, assembly GCF_902827175.1. Lineage (NCBI taxonomy): Eukaryota > Metazoa > Chordata > Actinopteri > Perciformes > Bathydraconidae > Gymnodraco > Gymnodraco acuticeps. The sequence goes on from NW_022992297.1 coordinate 275,856, forward strand.
TGCACCTGTCCCCACCCTATCCAAACACACACACACACACACACCCTTTAACACACACTGCCCACTAAACACTAACACTAACCACTTTCTGTAAAGAGTATTCTCAGCTCATTTATGGTACATCAAAAAGTTGATTCATTTCAGTAATTCTATTTAAAAAGTGAAACTCATATGTTATATGGATTCATTTCACACAAAGTGAATTATTTCAAGTGTTTATTTGTTTTAATCTTGATGATGACGGCTTATAGCTAATGAAAAACCCCAGACTTGAGAGGATTTTCAAGCAAAAGCCATTCATTTATTAAGTCCTAAGTCAACGCAGCCGTCCACCAGGACATTTTAGAGCACTTCATGCTTCCTTCTTCTGACAAGCTTTATGGAGATGCTGATTTCATTTTCCAGTAATACTTGGCACCTGCCCAAACTGCCAAAAGTACCGAAACCTGGTTTAAGGACCATGGAATTACTGCCTGTGCTTCATTTGCCAGAAAACTCCCCTGACCTGAACTCTATAGAGAATCTATGGGGTATTGTCAAGAGAAGAGACACCAGACCCAACAAATCAGACGGGCTGAAGGCCGCTATGGAAGCAGCCTGGGCCTCCATCACACCTCAGCAGAGCCACAGGCTGATTGCCTCCATGCCATGCCACATGGACGCAGTCATTTGTGCCAAAGGAGGCCCAACCAAGTAGTGAGAGCAGGAACATGAATGTTGCAGCCAATTTGATGTATTTTAATATTTGTATATGAAGGTGCTGTGATACGACTGAATTGACCTGGGCATAGGCGGGGACTCAGCCAATTTCAATTTCCAATTTTTATAGCCTACTATTTGGGGAGGACACAGGTGCACAGCATTAGGGATTGGGAATCACCAGAGGGAAGCCACACAGTTTTTCAACCGTGCGTGTTTTCGCTTATTTTCTGTTTGTTTTGAGTTAATTTCTGTTTATTTCTTTATCACAGTTAGTTGTTTAGTTATCAGTTAAACACCCGGCTCTTGTTTCGCTGTCATCATCCTGCAATCCAAATAAACATCTTAAATGAACTCAAAGAGAAGACCTGATTTGCTGTCAACACCACGCGTCTGGAAAAGCTTCACACCATATCCCTCACTGGCAAATATTTGTTGTTCGGTTGCCTTTACATTTGTTGAAAACTTGCTTCCAAAGACGGATGGACACAGGAGGACAGCGCTGTATTCATTGACTTTTCCCGACTTAAATCCACGTTACGCACTCGCAAGAGGAACGGGGACGGACCAAACATCAAAGTCACGGTAGGAGTATTTATGAATGAATAAAAGGTTGCGGAGGAGAGTGGCCTTCACGCAACGGGATACAGGCAAATCCCATAAAGTAATTCTAAACAAAGCGAACGCTGCTGTCAATCAAACTGAAAAGGAGGATGGGCTTGGTAAATGGACAGCTAAACTCACATATAAAGCAGCGGAAGCAAATATATTATCTATGCAAAAGGACAGGAATTCTGGGATAAAGCAATTGTGTAAAATGGCAAAGGAATTGGAACAAATGATGATTTCAGATGGAAATGTTTCTGACATGCAAATCAAACATGAAATGTTGTGGAAACCAGAGATGGGGACTCGAGTCTGTGACTCGGACTCGAGTCGCACTTAAGTCGCACACACAGAGACTTCAGACTTGACTTGGACTCCTGCTCAAAAGACTTCGGACTCGACTTGGACTCGTGTTTTGGGACTCGTGAACAATCATTGTGTTTTCTATTTTTGGCGTATTAAAGGTGGGGTAGGTAAGTTTGAGAAACCGGCTCGAGATCGCTAGAATTTGAAAATACACAACCGGAGAAAATCTGCCACTTCCTCACAGAGCGCCTCCTCCAACACACACGAACGCGCACATGACCAATGAGGGCACGAGATAAGTTTGTGCCCCGATGGGAGGCAGACAGGCAGGTAGGCCATCCAGTTACTTTAGCCGGGCCGGCTATCGGGATGTTAAGAGCATTCCATGGAATATAACAAAAAGTGTATCTTGAGCCGGTTTCTCAAACTTACCTACCCCACCTTTAACATTAACATCATGGTAACACCATGGCGACCGGCGGCACACCTGCAGCTGTACCGCTTGTAATTAGGTTCAACTATAAAAACTTCGAACAAAACGCCGGCGGCACCAACAAAAGGAGCGCACACTGCAAAGTCTGCAATATTAAAATCAAGGATGCTGGTGCAACAACGTCAAATTTCATCAGGCACTTGAAAACTCACCCGGAGAGGTCAGTCACATTAACGCATATGGACGGTTAGCAAACATGTTTAGCTCAGCATCAGCTATGTAATGTTAACTTAGCTTGCTACTAGCTTTGTAACTGAATATTTGAAAAGATGAGTGAATGTTTCCTTGTCACACTTGTTTGCGTTGAGTGGCGTTGACATCCAACTCTTGACATGACATAAAAAAGGTCGGTAACGTTAATCATTACGTTCCGCTGCCACCATCTACTGGCTAACGTTAAACGTAGAAAAATACATAGTTACATACATAAATACATCTGTCGGTTTATAGGCAGGTTACAGGTTTATTGTTGACCACGTAACGTTAATGTTACAGGTTTATCAGGTTACCATTACACTGGGTTTGAGTGAGAGGATATAGGAATATGTTTATTTATAGTAGACTTAAAAGATGTCATTAGAGACCCAGTGTAATTACACAATACGGTTGCAGAGGTCAAATTTTAACATTTTTGTCCACTGGCCAAATGGCTAGCCTAGTGAATGTTGAAATGTTACCAGCCACTCAATAGATTGCCATTGTTATTTTTGGCTGGTGCGTGCAACATACAGTACCAGCCACTTGCATGATTTACCAGCATTTGGCTGGTAAATGGTGTTAATGGTAGATATCTCTTTTGGAACAGGTCATGTTTTAATATCACCAGTTCAGTATATTTCAGTTACTTGTTGCCGTTGTTTGCATTTAGCTAAAGTGTGATGTTTGTCCTCATATTGCATTGCAATAGCCTGTTTAAAGTGATCATATAACAAACAACTAATCAGTACTGATACTGTATGCTAATAGATATAGGAGTGATACTAATACAGTAAATGCTTTGAATGTCTTAGATATAGCTGTGCAGTATTCTTAACAGACTGGATAGCAGCAGACAATAGAAGGCTTATTACAACCAGAAGAGACATGAGACTTTTATTTTTTAGAGACTTGAGACTTGACTTGGACTCGTGACCAAAGACTTGATCAAGTCTCACCCCACAAAGACTTGAGACTTGACTTGGACTCGTGACCAAAGACTTGTGAACATCTCTGGTGGAAACTGTCTGGGGAAACTACAAGGTTGCATGAGTCATTAAAACCTTTGTTGCCTGAGGATGAAATGGTTAAACAAACGGAATGGTTTCAAAATCAAATGCACAATGTTAAAGGAGTAATACACAAAATGGAAAAATGGGTCCATGCAAACAGGGAGAAATGCATACAGGTTGTGGATGATGAAATCGATGATGTGTTACATGCAAATGAGGAGCTGGATAATATTGGGCCAAATGACAGTATTTCTAACATTGGTGACATAACAAATGTGTCAGGTGGAAGCTCTGGCCATTCTAGGTCCTCAAGGTCAACAACGTGCTCTGCACGTATCAAGGCAGAGGCTGAAAGGGCTGCGCTCCTGGCTTTGGAGGCTGCTCTCAAGGAAAAGCATGAGCTGGAAGCTCAAGAGGCTCAAATTAGGAAGAAAAGGGAATTGCTTGAAGTGCAAAGTCAGATTGCTGCGCAGACAGCAAAAGTCACAGTACTCAGAAACAGAGGGTCTGACATAGGAGTCACAAATGGAACAAATTCATATGTGTCAAAACACAAGTCTGCTCTCAAACCCTCTGCTGCTGTGCCATTTGTTCCACAAACTTCAAGTTGTCAATACAATCATCCACCAACAGGAGGCAGTAAAACTGCTATGTCAATGAAAGCACAATTATTGGAGCCAAGCTGTCAATACAATCATCCACCAACATGAGGCAGTAAATCTACAAAACCCACTCAATCACATCAAAATCCATACAACCAGTTCAATACTGCAGCTACAATGCCAAGTGGAACAGGGGCACGGCGCAAAGAAACCATTTCACAAGGAACCAGATCAAAAACGTATGCTTCAAATCACATCCCAAGCATGCCTCAAAGGTCTTTGCAGTCATATCCCAGTGCATATACACAACAGCAATGTATCCAAGTCGATGAGGACCAAGGCAGAATGCCTCAAAGATCTCGTCAGTCATATCCAACTGCACAGCCATCACAGCAATCAAACCAAAACAGTGAGGAACCGGACCAAGGCAATATTTTCACCATCATGCAAAAGCAAAACGACATCACAGCATTACTAGTGCAACAGCAGTCTTCATTATCATTACCCCCAAGGGACATACCAGTGTTTGATGGAAACCCTCTTGAGTACAACTTATTTGTCAGAGCTTTTGAAAATGGAGTGGAAGGAAAAGCTGCTAGCAGTGTAGACTGCTTATACTACCTGGAGCAGTACACTCGAGGGCAACCTAGAGAGCTGGTCAAGAGCTGTCAACACATGCCATCTGACAGGGGGTATCAAAGAGCAGGAATGCTTTTAGAAGAATGCTTTGGAAATGAGCAAAAAATAGCCACTGCATATATGGAAAAAGCACTTGGATGGGCACCACTGAAGTCAGAGGACATCAAAGCCTTACAAGCATTTTCACTATTCCTACGCGTCTGCTGTAACGCTATGGAGGACATAAGCTACATGTCATAAAGGAGAAAGGAAGCAGTTTCGCTACATCTGTGGCAGCTGTTATCTCTGAAACTCAAAAGGAGAAATACTTACCTGATAAGTCAACAAAGGGACCTTGTCTGCTGTGTGAAGAGGGCCACAGATTGGAAGTGTGCCCCAAGATGGAAAATAAGCAGCATCGGGATAAAATTGATTTCCTAAAAAAGAAAGGTGCTTGTTTTGGATGTCTATCAGTTGGACACATGAGTAAAGATTGTCACAGTCGGCTGTCTTGTAAGTTGTGTAACCTGAAACATCCTAGCATTCTCCATATCCATGCAAAGGAATGGAAATAAATCAAAGGACACACAGCAAGAAACAACATGGATGAGTCAAGCCACTACTCCCAAGACATGTGGCCATATAGGAGCCGGAGCACAGGATTGCGTCTTGTCAATTGTTCCTGTAAAGATCAAGGCAAAGAAAGGCAGCACAATTCTAAAGACCTATGCATTTCTAGATCCCGGCAGCTCATCTACTTTCTGCTCTGAGCAACTGATGAGGAAGCTAAAGGTGAGAGGAAGGAACACTAAATTCCTGATGAAAACAATGAATAAAGAAAGCTTTGTCAACAGTCACGTCATCTCAGGACTAGAGGTAGCTGCACTCAATGGTAACATCTATATTGAGTTGCCTGATGTTTACACCCAACGCAAGATGCCTGTGACTCGTAATAACATCCCACAACAGGAAGACTTGTATGCTTGGCCATACTTGGACTCTGTGGAAATTCCTGCTATCGATGCTGATGTGGAGCTGTTAATTAGAACTAACTCTCCAGAAGTAATGGAGCCATGGGAAGTGATAAACAGCAGGGGTAAAGGACCTTATGCTGTTTGAACCCTATTGGGATGGGTTGCCAACGGACCATTGAGAGGAGGCAATGAGAGTGGGAGTAGCTGCCCCACAGTCACAGCCAACCGCATATCCATTGCTCACATAGACGAACTGCTGATGAAGCAGTACAACCATGACTTCAATGAGAAATCAGCAGAAGACAAGCCAGAAATGTCCATAGAAGATCTTAAGTTCATGCAAATTGCCAACACTTCAGCTGAACTCAACAATGGACATTACTGCTTGAAGTTGCCTTTTAGAGAAGAGGATAATGTTGTCATGCCCAACAACCGCCATCTTGCTGAGCAAAGGGTCCTCTGCCTAAAAAGGAAATTGGAGAGAAATCCAACATTCAAAGAGGAATACACCAACTTTCTTTGTGATGTCATAAACAACGGCTATGCAGAGAGTGTGCCAGAGCATCAGGTGAAAGGAAAAGAAGGAAAGGTGTGGTACATCCCGCATCATGGGGTGTACCATCCTAAAAAGAAAACCCTGAGTGGTATTTGACTGTGCGGCAAGCTACAAAGGTGTGTCACTCAACACTAAACTACTCCTACTACTACTACTAAAATAGAATTACTGAAATTAATCAACTTTTCCACAATATTCTAATGTATTGAGATGTACCTGTACATATAGCCCGCTGTTTGTTTTATGTCTTATCTTTATTCTTTAAGCCATGCAGGAACAAGTGTACAAGTGATAATGAAGTAGATCCAATGCTGCTCCACCTCTCTCTGGTTTAAATGTGAATACTTCCCTCTCCTTGTCCCGGGGCTGCAGTGGTACAGGTGCGGTCCGGACCTGCTGGGAGAGTCTGTGCGGCCCCTGTTTGTGCAGAGCCACCTGGACTCGGACACCAAGGCTTTCCTGAAGCGGAGCGTAGATAAATCTGGCTGGCTGTTCACCCAGCTCTACCACTCCTTTGTGTCCACCTTCCTCAGCCCGCTGGTGTCCCGCACCTCCATCAATGGGTGAGTATCACAGACATGTCCCGCTGCATCCAGCTGAGTCTCCTCCTCTGACCAGCTCTCTGTCTCAGGTTTCTGGGTCGCGGCTCTATGTTTGTCTTCTCCCCGGAGCAGTTCCAGCAGCTGCTCCGGGTCGGCCCGGAATGGAGGTCTGACAGACTTCTGGACCTGGGGGCCGGGGATGGAGCTGTCACTGGGGTGATGGGAGCACATTTTAGAGAGGTTTATGCAACTGAGGTCTCTCCACCCATGAAATGGCATCTTCAGAGGAGGAATTACAAGTGAGTAATAAACCAAATGACTACTGTGATATTCATTCAGCGTGCTATATAACCCACAGTAATAATAGTTGTTTTGATCCATCTGTATACTTGCCATTAGGGCTGCACGGTATTGAAAAAAACTGACACCGCGATTTTTTTTTCCCCCCCTGCGGTATATATTGCGGGTTTTTTAACTTGTTAAACCCCAAAGTCCCGGCGGGTACTTTACTTTTTTTTTCACGACAGTGTCTCAGGGGATCGTAATATTTAAGAACCTATTAATGTGTTATACCAGATTAACAGAAATAATCTCAGCTAACTGACGATACAAACCATTTTATACCAAAACAAAACACAAGTCTCATAAGAAGCATCTAAATGACCCCTGAGCGAAAAATGCTAACGCACTTTGGCACAGAACTCAAGATAAAAGTACCCTTATTACTTATCGTAGCTGCACATACAAGATATCCGATTAAAGCTGAGGTTCCACAGATTATTTAGGTATATAGTATCATCACTGAGTGATCTGAACTCGGACAGGGGAAGCAAACACAGACATCACAACACGTACCTTTACGTAGCTTCTAGGGGAGATGTCTCACCGTCAATCTGATCAAAAGACGTGTTCAATGGCATTAAAACGAGAAAGAAAAAACGCGGCTGAATCGGTTAATCCATAGGTTTTTTCCATAGGCCAAAATAGTTCCAGATGGCAGATGTTGCTTTTCTTCTTGGAAGTAAATCTTCATTCTCTCCGGTATTGTCCTCCTGTGCCTCGCTCATTTTTTACCAGTGTTTTTTGATGGTCTGCAAACTAGCGGGGCGGGGCCTGCTGTGATCTGATCACAATGATTGTGATTGGTGGTTTGCTGTGCATGCAGGGGAAGTTCTACACACACCAGCACATGAACAAATAATGAGTGAGTGATGTGTAGCCAAAACCGGAAGCTGCATACACTCTGGTGGTGGCTAACATTAGCAGCTAACATTTGTGCTCCGATTTTTACATAAAAATGTAATTATGGATTATAAACAATTGCTTCAAAGCCACAGATACATTATCAACCTATGGATCAACCGATTCAGCCGCGTTTTTTCTTTCTCGTTTTAATGCCATTGAACACGTCTTTTGATCAGATTGACAGCTACGGTGAGACGATCTCCCGTAAAAGCTCCGTAAAAGGTACGTGTTGTGATGTCTGTGTTTGCTTCCCCTTTTGCGAGATCGGATCGCTTAGATACTATACTTAAATAATCTGTGGAGTCTCGGCTTTAATCGGATATATTGTATGTGCAGTTTCGATAAGTAATAAGGGTATCTTTATTTTGAATTCTGTGCTAAAGTGCGTTAGCATTTTTTTTTTTTAAATGAATAAAACCACACGTCCCTGCGGTGTGAATACCGCGCATGCGCATACCGCGGTTATCGCCATGACACGGTATATCGTTCAGCCCTACTTGCCATTAAATCTCAAAGATCAATATCAGGGCATTTTAAACTGATAAGTATAGGCCAGGGGTATTCAACTACAATTCAACGAGGTCCAGTTAGAGAAAATGTCCCCATGCAAAGGTCCGGAACATCAAAATGTCTAACTTGCTTCATGAATTAGTGTAATATATATTGAAGTAGCTGCAGCTTTATCAACGTCTGCATGTAATCCAATCAAATAAAGAAAGTACAATTCATAAACAACAATATTTATTGTCAATTTAACATTGAACTATACAGATATACAGTAAATACTGTGGATATGTGTAATGTTCCTCTCGGTCTGTATTTAAAAATAAAATAGAGAAAATAAATAAAATAGCTTTTGAAAATATGTGCATCTTAAAAGTGCTTAATTTTAGATAAATAAAATAAAGTGTAGCAGCAGCTTGAGTTTCTCTTTTTCTTTGTTAACCGTTTCTATCTTCTCCTCTCCGCTTCTCTCCCTGTATCGCTAATTATTCTCTTCACTCACACTCCTCTCCGCTTCTCTCCCTGTATCGCTAATTATTCTCTTCACTCACTTTCCTCTCCGCTTCTCTCTACCGCGCTCTCGTCTCTTCTTCTGTGTTTCTCTCCCTGTCTCACTCACTCCTCTCTTTCGCCCCCTGTCGGCGGCGTTTAAAATAGAATCGTCCCGTCAACATTGAAATCCCCTATTAATGTATTGATTATAGGTCCGGGTCCGTATAGGTCGGGGTCCGGACCGCAGTCGGCCTGTTGCGACCCCTGGTATCGGCTATATTGATCAAGAGCGATTAGGGTGATCAGCTGCCAACAAGCAACATGTGGGACAAATGGGACGTTTTTGCGGGACAATGCGGGACATGTTACTGCATTGCTAAGAGCTAGATTAGATGTATATAACGTCCATCTAACCTTTAAAAATAAACATTTTTATTAAACTAATAAATTAGCTTATAAATATTAATAACAACGCTTTACTATCGTTTAATGTTTGCACAAACTATGCAAGTGAAGGTATTATATGTATTTGTTTTGAATGGAATTAACATAACAAATTATTATGACCCGAAAAAAATGGCCGGATCTAGTTTACTGCCACAGTCTGCTGACCTGTGTGCTAAACGTTAATTAAATCAGCTGCTGTTACCTCATCTCTTTTGGTTTCAGGAGGAATATATCCATAGATTGATATTTTCTTCATTAGCCAGGCGTTTCTTGAGAGTTTCGGGGAAGCGTCGCTTCAAAACATATTCACCTCTGCGCAAATCTGACAATAACTCTCTGGGAATCGTCCTCCACCAGCTACACCCATAAGTTAATACATTTCTCTGTTGCTTGATTGGCATCTGACACAGCTAATGGTGATGATTGTCCTCTCGTTTTCTACACACCTTTGTATGAAAGCCTTGTTTAAGACGGGCGACTGTCTATCGGCTAAATGTGTGGGACAAATGATAAAAATGCTGTGCACAAAGCCAGACAACTGGTCACCCTAAGAGCGATCCTTTGTTTTACGGCAGCTGTCACATGTTTTTTTACTGGCAAAGCTTTCATGTACAGCCAGGCAACCAGTGCACATGTGACATGTGTCCAGAGTATCTGTTATTTCCAAGCTTCCAATGTAATACATGACACTTATATAGCGCTTTTCTAAAAACTCTAAGACGCTTTGACAGAGTAACACAAAAACGAAGAAAATATATAAAGGGACAAACAAAACAGATAAGGGGGGGGGGGTGGTGGTCAGTGGTTGAATGCAGTGTTGAACAGGTGGGTTTTGAGTGATTTCTTTTGGAGGTTATTCTGCGAAACAAAAAGTGTTTAGTATTAGAAATATGTGTTTTCCACAGAGATTATTTTCTGTAATAATCCAACGGGAAAATCCCATTAGCCGCTTTCACACCAAGTACTTTGTCGTACTTAGTTCCCAGCACTTAGTTCCCCCATGGAACTAAAGAGCAGATCACGTTCACACCGGAATAAGTCCCTAGGGGGGAGATTACGCAAATGAAGCCGCTGACGTCACTTCTTCTTCTGCTTTGGGTTTACTGGCAGGCCGCAAACAACTTCACGCCGTATACTGCCACCCGAAGTCCCCGGCCGGAGGTCCCCGGAGTTGGGGACTGGCTTCCGAGTAAATCGCCAGAACGCCGACACCTCCTCATCTCCACCGCTCCCATGTTTTATTTTATGTTGCCATAAGCTAGTCTGTCTCTGTTGGTGCGCTGGGCTAATGCTAGCAAATACAATGGCGGCTTCACAAAACCTTTCTGAGTTTTACGGGGCGTGGTTTGCAATTCGCCCAGCCAATCAGAAATTGGAACTTTATTCTCCCCAGGAAAGTACCACCTCTCTAGCAGGGACTGAAAAGGGGGAAAAGTTCTCATGAACTAAGTTCTCTTTTTGGTGTGAACACAAAATCCCAGGAACTATCGGAACTAAAAGGGAAAAGTATTTCGGTGTGAAAGCACCTATTGGTTTATGTCTCAGCCTACGAAAATGAGTCGTCCCTGCATCACTCTGTTGTCTGTGTTAGCAGCTGTGCTATTAATGTTGGCAGCCACAGTGCCAGAGATGGGGCGTCACGTTCCCACTTCGACTGCTATAACTATAACTTCTTGTACCCCTAAAAATAACGAATTGTCATCGAAAAATTCTGTTCTTCCGTGGTGCTTAGGCTGCTGGGGATCGATGAGTGGCAGCACACTGGTTTCCAGTACGATGTGATCAGCTGTCTGAACCTGCTGGACCGCTGTGAGCACCCCCTCCATCTGCTGCAGGAGATCCGGCTGTCGCTGGTTCCCAGCACTGGGAGGCTCATCCTGGCTGCAGTGCTTCCCTTCCAGCCTTATGTGGAAGTCGGTCAGTTGGGAATCTTTCCTCATATGTATATGGCTTCATAGATTTCCACTCCGACCCAAATTAAAACATTCTATATTTGTTCTTAGGAGGAAAATGGCAGCGTCCCAAAGAACATATAAAAGTACAAGGAAAAACCTGGGAGGAGCAAGTAACTAATCTGTCCAGTGAGGTGTTCCGAAAGGCGGGGTTTGAGGTGGAGGCTGTGACCCGGCTGCCATACCTTTGTGAAGGAGACATGTACAATGATTACTACATTCTCGATGATGCCGTTTTTGTTCTCAAGGTTTCAGACAATACGTCGGAGTCTGCTTGAATACCAAATGAACTGTTAGAGACATGGTTGGATTTTAGTGCAATTTTCATAAGCCTCATTTATACAACACAGTATTTCTTTAGAAATGGTGTGTCAGCTGTGATGCTCAGGTACTGTACTTCCTTATTAATCAGCCATGTTGTGTGATTCCTCTACTTGAAGGAATAAATGGCTTTTGAACATCAAATCCTCCATGAGATATCACCATGCTGTAGGTGTTCCCTCTAGAGAGCTTGTTATCTGTGGGAAGTGTTTACTATTAGAGCTTCATGATTTTGTCTTATCATGTTTCTGATTCCAGGGTTCAGTGTATGCATGCACTTGAATTAATCATTGTGAATTGGTATTTTTAAATTGCTGTTATTAATGAAAAAAAGTGTGAAGCCTTCTCAAAGCAAGCCTTTGTAACTTTGTGTATGTTAAAAGCAGCTACCAATCCCACAGATATTTATATATTGTTTGAGTCTTTCTCACCTCACCTGTTTGGTTCAGCTCAAACTGACTGATGTGAAAACTGTTAACTGAACCCTATGGGGACCAAACATGATGCTGCAGCTGGTAGACCCAGGGACACGGTTACAAATGTCCCAGGGAAAAAGAGTCATTTTTAAACCCTCCTCAATACAGAATATTGATAACATAGATTCTACATATAACTGTGTTAATCAAGACTAGAGACCAAGTTAACTGCACATAAACCTGCAGCAGAATATGAAAGAGCAAAAACTAGTAAATGAAAGGTAAACAAAAATGGTATTATCTTTGAAGGTTTCACTGAGTTCAGCCAACAGCTGAGAGACTTCCTCTGAGAGCTACTCCTTGCATCACCTGGCAGGCTGCCCGTTTAAAGCCGGCATCAGCATCCTGTTGCTGTGTTCCTGGTGGATGTCCATGTTTTTATTGTTTGCAACTCCTGGAAGCTTTGTGAGTTTCCATATTTTGTCATATATAATTTCTAACATTTGTTCACGTTAATTGTTGGGTTTCTTCTTTTTACCGATTGTAATGCCCCCTGAGACAGATGTATAAAAGGCCCATGTGACATCAAATGTAATTGATTTCATGTTGCTTCATCCAGCGGGTACGGTTTCCTTTGAACTGCAACTGAGCAGGGGAACATCAGACCATGGTGTGGCGGAGTGCTGCCATTCTTCAAAATCTAGATGGAGATGATACAAAAATAACTCGGGTTCAGGAAGTTTGATCCAGGTCTGTGGAGCTTAACAAATTAAAGCTGCCCTGCAAATTTGGTTCTGAGCCAAATGTGCGGGGCACACAGCAAACTGAGTGGACACAGCAGCATTTCCCAATTGTATTGTGGTGCCAATCCATTTAGATCTTAAAGTTTATACTGAAGTCAAAAGGAAGATTATGAAGTGTATTTGTTTTATAGCATATGCAGAGCTCTGAGAGCTGGGGTGATGTGCTCAATTGTTTTGGTCTGAAATAAAGGCATGGACTAGTTTCTCCAGATCCTGTTGAGACACGAGTGTTTTCAGTTTAGCTAAGGTGGTAATCAGAATACCTTTATTAGTCCCACAGAGGGGAAATGTACGTTGTTACAGCCAAACATGTACGACAAGAGGTAATGTGCTGATATTGTACTTCCTTTGATGTGGGTTTTGAAATGTAGTGGTTGTCAGCCTGACACTATTTGAAAATAAAGAAAAAAAGAGCATTTTGTAATTTAAAGTTACAGAGACAGTCCTTAAAACTCTCAAAAAGAACATTGATATTTGATTGATATACTCCATGGTGCTTTTTTACCAAAGAGAGCTTTGACTGTAGCAGGGGCGAGAGCATCATTGAGGTTTGTAGTTCATCAATTTATCAACCATATTAGCAGAGTTTGACTGAAGTCCAATCGTGGAGGAAAATGCCTAAACTAGATTGTTTCCTCAGTCTTGTTTTGTGATTATCTCTGCTTGCCTCTTCGTGCAAACACTGATATTGATTTGAAGAAGATACAGGGGTAATCTGAGTCACCAACATCTATGAATGGTTTGAAATATTGAGACCTTTGATGATAACCTGATCAAGAGTGTGACCCAATTTCAGAGTGGGGCATGCTGGGTTAGTCCATAGCTTTCCAGGATATTTGATCATTTGATAGCACTACTGTCCTTGGGGGTTGTCAGTATGTTGAAGGCAATAGCTATAAGTATGGACTCGGAATCATTCCAGATAATCAACAATAATTCACATTAATCATCAAGAAAGTTTGCTGAATATTTTGGTGGTCTGTAGATAGGAACAATGCTCGACAGGAGAAATTAAACTGAAGAGCCAGATATTCAGATGTTTGCATTGATATTTTCTTAGAAAAGCATTATGTCACTAGACAGAATCTGTTCTAGAATGATGAGTGTTCACACAGAGCCTCACTCACTCACTGGTTGATACTCGTTACAGTATCTGTCTTCATTCATTTCAGCATCTTTTTGGATATGTTCATCCACCATGTCTGCCAGAGGGAGAGCCAGCAGGGTAAGATGTTCTACAGGAGACATTTTAATCAAAAGCTTCAGTAAAAATAATTCCAACAGTGTGTTTCTTCAAAACAAATTTAATGTGATAAATATTCAGATAACATTTGATCATGTAGTAAAACATTCTCAAATGTTTCAAATTAAAACAAGGTTACATTAAAAACATAGATCTATGGCTAGTGTTACTTAAAAATGTATTCCTTTATAATTACAGATTATACCTTTAAAAATTATTATCAGTAACCTAATCTGAGTATCAAAAATATAAGTGATGTAACCTGATGACCTTCTGTTTCGGTTGGATTACCTCAATATTAAATGCAACGCAAATAAAAACGAGAAAATAAATATTAATACGTTTTTAATGTAGTGTATAATGTCAGACGACAGAAATAATGTGACCTTAGAAAAGAAGAAACCAACCAAAAATGTGTCCTCTGCATGAATTTCAATTCAAAATAAAAATCCTAAAAAAGGGAGTATAGTTAGTTTAAAATCAGCAAGGCAAGTGTATTTATAGAGCACCTTTCAACACAAGGCAATTCAAAGTGCAACTACTCTTTTCTTGACGACTGTACAGTAACTGACTTTTTTACACCTACCTAATCCAAGTATTTTAGAAAACTGAATAATTTACACAGCATTTACTAACAGTGGTGTAAAGTAACTAAGCAGCTTTACTCGAGTACCCTTAAGTACAATTTTGAGGTACTGTACTTGTACTTTACTTGAGTATTTACATTTGTTGCTACTTTGTACTTCTACCCCACTACAATTCAGAGGTAAATGGTGTAGCCTACTTTTACTCCACTAAATGTATTTAATAACTTTAGTTACTTTACAGATTTGGATTATTGATGTGAAATATAATCAAGTCTTCATATATATTATTCTGAAATGGACCAATCTGCACTACTTTTTACTTTTGGTACTTCTACTTTTACTGAAGTACAAGATAGTAGTTCATATTTTGTACTTCTTTTAGTAGATTATAAGTACTTCTTCCTCCTCTGCTTTCAATTGCTTCTACAAATGAGACGTTAACTCCTTGGACACAGACAGTTTATTCAGCTGAAACAGTTTGCACTGAACAAAATGATGTTGAAGTTTCCGTCCAGTTAACACATTCTTTAGACTAGAAGCAGGGGCGCTGCAAGACTGGCTGAATAACACAAATATGAACACCACACAAGGGTTACATAGAGGAAGTACTAGAATCCCCCCCCCCCCCAAATCAAGTTGAACTGCCCCAGTAAAAACCAGAGGTTTCTTTTTTTTGAAATAATGGTTTTAGTGTGCAATTATAGGTTTTAATTTTGTATTTGTGTTAATTTAAAAACGGACTATTTGACCGCAACCCAGTTCTTAGGCTGCATTTCACTTCGGTTAAATGGATTCCTTGCGTCCCTCACTTGCGTCGTTTCCCTGCGACTAAGTCCCTCCCACCAGGGAAGCATGGAGAGACGCAAGGAAACCACGAGAAGCAGGGAAATGAGTTTTAAGAGCAATGGGACCAGACCCAGCGCCAGAACAAATCTAAAGGGAGGGCATATAATAATAATAATAATAATGCATTTGATTTATATAGCGCTTTTCACAACTCAAAGACGCTTTACATTATGAGGGAGGGTAGACAAACAAGGACAGGTAAACAAGTAAGTAAAAAATAAAAAGGCAGTCAAGAGGAAGTTGATTGAGAGGGGGGGGGGGCTTATGGGTAGACAGAGTTGAAAAGATGTGTTTTGAGGCGGGACTGAAAGACTGTGAGAGACTCAGAGTCACGGAGATCTTGGGGGAGGGAATTCCAGAGCCTAGGAGCTGCCACTGAGAAGGCTCTGTCCCCAAAGCTGCAGGGTGTGGATGTGGGAATGGATAGGAGTCCGGCTGCGGTGGATCTGAGGGACCGTGGGGGTTGATAAGGAGTGAGAAGGTTTGTGAGATAAGGGGGGGGCAGATGGTGGAGTGCTTTGTAGGTGAGGACCAGAACTTTGTAGTTGATGCGATGGGAGACAGGAAGCCAGTGGAGGTCTTTGAGGACTGGGGTGATGTGATGCCATGATTTGGTATGTGTGAGGAGACGTGCAGCTGCATTTTGAACCCGTTGGAGTCTGTTGAGGGATATAGTGCTGATGCCGTAAAGAAGTAAGTTGCAGTAGTCAAGGCGGGAGGAAATGAAGGCATGGATTAGTCGTTCGGCTGCGGGGCGGGTGAGAGAGGGTAGTATTTTTGCAATATTGCGGAGGTGGAAAAAAGAGGTTTTGACTGTTTGGCGGATGTGAGGTTTGAGGGAAAGGGTGGGGTCAAAGATTACGCCAAGGTTGCGTGCCTGATTGGAGGGGGAAACAATGGTGCCATCGATGGTGAGAGTTATGTTAGTGACCTTGCTGAGGGTGGATTTGGAGCCGATTAGGAGGAGTTTTGTTGCTGTTCAGTTTGAGGAGGTTATGTTGCATCCAAGTTTTAATAGCTGTCAGACAGGAATCAATGTGGTAAGGGGTGGGTTATGGAGGGATTTGGTGCTGAGGTAGATCTGAGTGTCATCAGCATCAGAGGTTGAAGTGGCGGAGTATCTGACCGAGGGGAAGGATGTAAATGATGAAGAGGAGGGGGCCAAGTACTGATCCTTGAGGAACGCCTTGGGTGACTGAAGCTGTGGCAGAGGAGTGGTTGGGGAGGGAGATTAAGTGGGATCATTCAGTGAGGTAGGACTGGAGCCATCTGAGTGCAATACCTTCAATACCAATGTCCCTGAGTCGGGTGAGCAGGATGTTGTGGCTCACGGTATCGAAGGCTGCACTCAGGTCGAGGAGGATGAGAATATTGAGGGAACCAGTGTCAGCAGAGGTGAGGAGGTCATTGAGGACTTTGACGAGTGCAGTTTCTGTACTGTGGTGAGCAGGGCCGGCCCTTGGCATAGGCAGTATAGGCGAATGCTAAGGGTGCATCAATCAATGGGGGGCACCGAAAAAAGTTAGAAAAAAAAAAATAAATGAAATGTCCTAACAACACAATTTCCCGATTTTGGATCAACAAAGTCTTATTATCTTATACTAAAAGCACTACGCCTATATTGCGTACAGCACCCATAAACTATGGCGCCCCCCCCCCCCCCCAAATCAAGTTGAACTGCCCCAGTAAAAACCAGAGGTTTATGTGAAATAGTTCTTTTTTTGAAATAATGGTTTTAGTGTGCAATTATAGGTTTTAATTTTGTATTTGTGTTAATTTAAAAACGGACTATTCGACCGCAACCCAGTTCTTAGGCTGCATTTCACTTCGGTTAAATGGATTCCTTGCGTCCCTCACTTGCGTCGTTTCCCTGCGACTAAGTCCCTCCCACCAGGGAAGCATGGAGAGACGCAAGGAAACCACGAGAAGCAGGGAAATGAGTTTTAAGAGCAATGGGACCAGACCCAGCGCCAGAACAAATCTAAAGGGAGGGCATATAATAATAATAATAATAATAATAATAATAATACATTTGATTTATATAGCGCTTTTCACAACTCAAAGACGCTTTACATTATGAGGGAGGGTAGACAAACAAGGACAGGTAAACAAGTAAGTAAAAAATAAAAAGGCAGTCAAGAGGAAGTTGATTGAGAGGGGGGGGGGGGGGGGGCTTATGGGTAGACAGAGTTGAAAAGATGTGTTTTGAGGCGGGACTGAAAGACTGTGAGAGACTCAGAGTCACGGAGATCTTGGGGGAGGGAATTCCAGAGCCTAGGAGCTGCCACTGAGAAGGCTCTGTCCCCAAAGCTGCAGGGTGTGGATGTGGGAATGGATAGGAGTCCGGCTGCGGTGGATCTGAGGGACCGTGGGGGGTTGATAAGGAGTGAGAAGGTTTGTGAGATAAGGTGGGGGCAGATGGTGGAGTAATGTGTAGGTGAGGACCAGAATTTTGTAGTTGATGCGATGGGAGACAGGAAGCCAGTGGAGGTCTTTGAGGACTGGGGTGATGTGATGCCATGATTTGGTATGTGTGAGGAGACGTGCAGCTGCATTTTGAACCCGTTGGAGTCTGTTGAGGGATATAGTGCTGATGCCGTAAAGAAGTGAGTTGCAGTAGTTAAGGCGGGAGGAAATGAAGGCATGGATTAGTCGTTCGGCTGCGGGGCGGGTGAGAGAGGGTAGGATTTTTGCAATATTGCGGAGGTGGAAAAATGAGGTTTTGACTGTTTGGCGGATGTGAGGTTCGAAGGAAAGGGTGGGGTCAAATATTACGCCAAGGTTGCGTGCCTGATTGGAGGGGGAAACAATAGGCGCATTCACACTGCGGTACTTTTCCCACAAAGGTTCATGTGAACTTAGTTCATGTGAACTCTTTAGTTTGCATGAACTAAGTACAGATCGCGTTCACACTGGAAAAAGTCCCTGGGGGTGGATTAGGCAAATGAAGCCGCTGACGTCACTTGTTCTTCTTCTGCTTTGGGTTTACTGGCAGGCCGCAAACCACTTCACGGCGTATACTGCCGCCCAAAGTCCCCGGCCGGAAGTCCCCGGAGTTGGGGACTGGCTTCAGTAGAAGCTGCTGGGAGTCCCAGCAGCTTCTTCTGAAGCCTTCCGAGTAAATCGCCAGAACGCCGACACCTTCTCATCTCCACCGCTCCCATATTTTATTTTGTGTTGCCATAAGTTAGTCTCTCTGCGTTTTTGCGCTGGGCTAATGCTAATGCTAATAATGCTAATGCAAGGATAATAAAATAGCGGCTTCACAAAACTTTTTGGGAGTTTTACAGGGCGTGGTTTGCAATCCGCCCAGCCAATCAGAAATATAGCTATTTTCTCACAAGAGAGCCGCACGAAAGTCCCTGCTCTCTAGCAGGGACTTTCGTGGGGGTAAAAAGGTTCACATTAACTAATTTTAGTACCGGCTCTTTTTTGGTGTGAACGCGATAAAAGAGTTCACATGAACTAAGTTCACATGAACCTTTGTGGGAAAAGTACCGCAGTGTGAATGCGCCTAATGGTGCCATCGATGGTGAGAGTTATGTTAGTGACCTTGCTGAGGGTGGATTTGGAGCCGATTAGGAGGAGTTGTTTTGTTGCTGTTCAGTTTGAGGAGGTTATGTTGCATCCAAGTTTTAATAGCTGTCAGACAGGAATCGATGTGGGTAAGGGGTGGGTTATGGAGGGATTTGGTGCTGAGGTAGATCTGAGTGTCATCAGCATCAGAGGTTGAAGTGGCGGAGTATCTGACCGAGGGGGAGGATGTAAATGATGAAGGAAAGGGTCACAACTTTGAACTTTCCTCTACCAACTCTGGTACTCTGAAATGAATGACAGTATTTAGGTACTGCTTGATAATGTAGACCATTTGATTTTCTTGCTGTCAAGAAATTACTGGCGCGTATTTTCAGTGTTTATGAGTAAAGGTGAAATTACGACAACATTAAGTTATTTACGTATAACGTAAATAATGATGAAAGTAAAGGGCCCTACGATAGCCCGAGGTTTTTTTTAAATATAAATGCAAACACAGTTTAACTGCAGTTGAATTGTAGCCTACTTTTACACAGTTGTTAATTAATTTCCACTGCATTTTTTTAACAGTTTTTTTCAATTGTTTACACACATTTGTGAGCAGGCTAAAACACTAAACACAATTCATAAAAGTGCACAACACCATATATGTGCTGCAAAATGAAGCACTGCGCTCAAAACCACATAAGCACAAAAAAACGTTAGCACTAAATGGCACACACTTCATTCACAGCTTCCACACAACTACACACTGATGTAATTAATCTAAAGCATAATCATCTTTATGCGCTATTTCTGCATGGGGAGAATTCAGAACTAAAATATGCTTTCTATGAAATACAGTGAATAGAAAACTAACTTTGAGGAAAATACAAACACAATTATATATTCTAAAGATTATTTGGAGTTTTTGCTTAGCTGTGTGTGGCAACATCACCTCACCATCACAGAGGATATCTCCCCTCTCTTCCACTGCCTGTAGAAGAGGCATGCACAGTCTTTTGACAGTGCTTTCATCCTGATTGATGAGTCAACAATAAAGCAGTTCAGTGTTTATGGTCATTTGGCATGTGTATTTGATTATTGATTTTTAATGGCAGTGTTTTGAAAATGGCAAACAAGTGACTATGTCAGTTGTTTGCCTGAACTGTAGAACTGCGTGCAGTGTTGCAAAAGTGCCCTGTTGAATTTAAAATTGAGTGCAAAGCTGAAAATGTGTTTAGATTTTTGGAGACTTGAGCTGAGGTTTTGCTTTTGAGTGTCACTTTAAATAATGTTGCTTTATGTGTAATTTTAGTGTGTTTGCAAACGAAAAATACTGTATTGGTCTAATTATTTATAATTTATAAACCTATTGCAATAAAGTGAAGAAATGGAGAAGATACCACAAATGTGAACACATATGTTTGGGTGAGGTTAAAAGAATGTCCCTTTATTTTGTGTCCATGTGGTAATAAAGAAGGTGTGCGCTGTTGAAAGAATTCAAAACACTTGAACTTGTAAAAACAGGGATTTATCATTGCCAGGAAAAAGGATAACTTTATTATTATGATATTACACAGAAACGCAGCAATGACTTGGACTGCAAGCAAATAGAAAATCTTCCTCAGGATAGAAAGTCTGCTCTGCCGGATTTGGAAGCCCCTCTTTAGTTTTTCACCTGCAGGGCCCAGAGTAAAATGCTTTTGTGAGCACAACCTAGAGGGGAACAGCAAGCACCAGTGTGATTTTGGTGAAGTTGTGACTATCCTGGAGAAAGATATGGGGGGGGGTTCCAAATCCGGCAGCACCAACACCTGATCTGCCGGATTTTGAAGCCCCTCTTTATTTTTGTACCTGCTGGGCCCAGAGTGAAATGCTTTTGTGAGCATAAACTAGAGGGGAACAGGCAACACCAGTGTGATTTTGGTGAGTCTGTGACTATCCTGGCCAAAATTACAGGGGGCGCTTCAAAATCCGGCAGCTCTAGCAACTGCACTGCCGGATATGGAAGCCCCTCTTTAGTTTTTGACCTGCTGGGCCCAGAGTAAAATGCTTTTGTGAGCACAAACTAGAGGGGGACAGCAAGCACCAGTGTGATTTTGGGGAAGTTGTGACTATCCTGGAGAAAGATATAGGGGGGGGTTCCAAATCCGGCAGGAGAAATACCTGCTCTGAACATGTTATGTATAACAGTGCAAAATAACACAGTGTCTGACATGATCATGTGATATCATTGCTGTTATATCATTGCTTACTATTCGTGGTTATCAGACACTTAAACAACAGAGAAGGTTTTAAGAAATAGGACTATGGACAAATCACATATTATCCTGTCATTGTCTGTTTTGTAGGAAGGAGGAATATAACAGAGTGGGACTGCACTCAAAAACGTAAGTGTATTCCAATACGAAGATTGTGACAGATCTGAAAAACGTGTCCTTAAAACGAGCCTCCTCGCAATTGTATGCACATTATTTATTCAGCCGTTTGCTGTTTAATCTGATATATCACTCAAAAGAGAGAAAAAAGCTTAGAAAAGGGTGAAAAAAGCTTAGAAAACGGCGAACGCTCAATACAGGCGATGACGTCACCTTTGCGCGTCCCCGCGAACAGGGCTTCAATCCACGGCAGGGCTTCAACCTACGGCATAACACCGGAGCGGAGCTGCGTTCTGGTGCTCCCTATGGGTGCTCCCCGTCAGAACTACACCCCTGTCAGACGAGACATATACCACGTGATGACACGTTAGGCTTGTGTTGTGTTCAAGGACCCTGACCTTGGCCAGGAAAAACAGGCACTCACTTGTTTAATTATTTTGCGGTCTAGATTTCTTTAATTTTTTTCTTTTTTGTGTGTTTATAAATTACCTCGAGGGCCACACCAAATGGTCTCGCGGGCCGCATACGGCCCGGGGGCCGGAGGTTCCCCACCCCTGCCTTAAACAAACAGATATATATATATGTAAAGTACCATGTGTACAAACAATATAACTGATTCTCTTCTGTTGAACATATTGGATTGTGTATTGTCCGAGTCAGGGTCCTTTTTATTTTACTGTAACTTTGGAAGTTGTGTTACCAATGCTTACTGTTTATTTGATACCCATTTGGTAATGCAATTAATAAAAACAACAAGGTTTGGGTTCGTTCTTCAGATGACTGTGACGTTAACATGCAAGCTCGATAATGAACTCCAGCTCAACCAACCATATTGTAATATCTAAGTAATCATCTTGAAATATGACATTAATAATTAATATAATAATAATAAATAATAAAGTAATATACACACATCATATTGTGAGGTTGATTTCACATACACTACTTCGAGATTAGCTTGTCTACATACTTGAGCATAGCCAATTTAAATGAACCTTAGCGATGCATACAGTTCCTACCTACATAATAAAATATCTCTAAGTTACAAGGATGTAACCTTATTTTATCAACCTCAAACAGAAGCCGTTTGTTCAACAGTATTATCCCACTTAACGCTTAACACTTGTCTATTTCGTTTTAACCTTTATATATACAGTCTATGATTTTAACTTGGAGGCTACGATTAGCATCGTTAGCACCGATGTAGCTACCACTCGCTTACATGCTAACCCAAGCCTTAACATAGCTGATTAAAATCATTAACACATAAATAAAGCACTCGAATTTCACTTACCGCATTCATGCACCGTCTGTTTTAACCGCAGAGCGAGTCACAATAGTCCGATATATAAGCATGAAGAACAAACAGCCACGGCCGGCTTCAAGTTGTGTTTCCTGGATGAGCTGAGCAGGCAGAGTCCCTGTAGCTAGCTTCACGGAGCAGGTAGCAGAGAGACAAGAAGCTAACAGCGGCAGGCACTTGACAGAGCCGTCACTCAATGTGACCACGCCCTAATTTATGCACACACTTTAAGACCTAATATAAATAAAAGGGTCACGTTAGAAAACAATTCACTCACAGATCCATAATCATGAAGGTGGACTCTAACTATATCGATAATAAAATGTATGGAGCCAGGGGTAGAAACATGTTTTTTTCTGCTGTAAAATTGGGCATTTTAACATGGGGGTCTATGGAAATTGCTCCTTTCTGCAGCTATCGCCTATCGGCCAATATATGAACTGCAGTGTGTGGCACTTCCGTATTGGCGTCCCGGCTCTACCCCACAGTTTGCCGCTTGGCTACAATGCTTTCAAGAGTTTTTGAGAGGAATGGTAGGTTGGAGATGGGGCGGTAATTAGTGAGGGAGGAGGGATCAAGACCAGGTTTTTTGAGGATTGGAGTAACGGCAGCAGTTTTGAAAGCAGAGGGGACAGTTCCATGGGACAGCGAGGAGTTGAAAAGGTTAGCAAGATAGGGGCAGAGGACGGGGAGGCAGGACTTCAGGAGAGGAGTGGGTAGAGGGTCAAGGGAGCAGGTTGTGGGATTTGAGGAACCAATCAGATGGAGTATTTCAAGTGGGGTAACCAGGTTGAACTGGGAGAGGCGGCGCTGGGGAGGAGGAGTCAGGAAGTCAAGGGAGATGGGGGGAGAAATGGTAGCGGTGGAGGTTGGGGGAGATGCTTGTATATCAGATGGAGCTGAGAAGGAGTGGTTAATGGCGTTAATTTTGTCTGCGAAAAACTGGAGGAATGAGCTGCAGCGGAAGTAGAAGTAGGGAGGTTATCAGCACGGGGTTTGAAGAGCTTGTTAACTGTGGAGAAGAGGGTCCTGGGGTTACGGGAGGGGTCAGTGAAGATGTTGGAGAGGTAGGCAGATTTAGCGGCAATAAGAGCATCTTTGTATGCATTGAGATGGAGTTTGTAGCTTATGTAATGGACTGTGAGGGATGATTTCTTTGAAAGACGTTCAAGTTGGCGGCCTCACTGCTTCATTTTATGGAGTGCGAGTGTGAACCAGGGCGAGGAGGTCTTGAAAGTAACAGTTTTATTTTTGAGGGGGGCTAAAGTGTTGAGGGAGGTGAGTAGGGTGGAGTTGAGGTGGTTGAGCAGATCATCAGGTGAGCTGAGGGTTGCGTCCAGGGGGAGATTAGACGATAGCAGTTCGGAGAGATGGTTATGGTCAATGGAGTGTAGATTACGGAAGGTGATGTTTCTGGGTGGGCAGGGGTTTCTGGTGGGGGGGGCAATGGTGAATTGTATGAGTTTGTGGTCGGAGAGGGAAAATGGGCAAGGGTGGAGGTCAATCACTGGGAGGTTGGTAGAGCAGACGAGATCAAGAATGTGTCCTTTGTCATGGGTGGGGAAGGTGACATGTTGGGTGATAGAGAAATTGTCCAGTAGGGTTGTGAATTCGGATGCCAGCTTGCAGGTGGGTGAGTCAATGTGAATGTTGAGGTCACCAAGTAGTAACAGACGTTGAGAGAGGGATGAGGCAAGTGTGAGGAATTCAGTGAAATCGGAGAGGAAGGAGGGATGAGGTTTAGGAGGCCGGTAGATGAGGATGACTGTCAGTGAGGGAGGGGCTTTGAAGGCAATGAATTCAAAGGATGATACTGAGGGGAGGGTTAGTTCTGTAATCTGGATGTTCTGATTGTGGATTACAGCAAGGCCGCCACCATGGCGGGAGGGGCGGGGTTTAGTGATGTATTTAAAGCCAGGGGGGATGTTTGGTTGAGGGAGATTAAGTCATCGGGCTGTTGCCAGGTTTCGGTGAGCAGAAGGAAATCAAGGGATTTTTCCAAGATTAGTTCATGGAGGATGAGGGCTTTCTTGTTGAGTGATCGGATGTTAAAGAGGGCAATGTTAGTTGAGTGGATTATGTATAGCCGCATGTCATCATTTCAGCGCTGGTTGTCTTGGTGGTGCCCAGCAAACAATGTGGGCTTTATAAATAATTGGACAGCCTTCTGGGGAAAACCTGGTCTGATTAAGAGAGACGGCATTCATCCTACTTTGGAAGGTGCAAATCTCATTTCGGCAAACATTTCAGGGCTTTGTGGACTTAATTCATGACAAACTGGAGTTGAGACCAGGAGGTGGAGTCGCAGTCTTACACGCTTCTCTGCGCTCTCTCCTAGGCAGTCATCCATAGGAATCCCGAACCCAATAAAATACCCAATATTAGCGGTGTGTGTGTCTGCCCAAGGACAATTTAAGGTAAACCTAATAGAGGTGTCATACATAATAACCTAATAAAAGTCAATGTAACAACTACTACAGTGCAACAAAACAGGAAGATTAAATGTGGTCTCTTAAACATAAGATCTCTAGCATCTAAAGCAATATTGGTAAATGATTTAATATCAGATTATAATATTGATATATGCTGTCTCACTGAAACTTGGTTGAGACATGAAGAATATGTCAGCATAAATGAGGCCACTCCACCCAGCCATATCAATACTCATATTGCCCGAGGCGTGGGCCGAGGAGGTGGAGTTGCAGCAATCTTTGACTCAAGTTTACTTATCAATACTAAACCAAAATTAAATTATACCTCCTTTGAAAGTCTCGTTTTTAGTCTTACGCATCCGACCTGGAAAACTTTGCAGCCAATCTTATTTGTTACAGTATACCGTGCACCAGCTCCTTATTCAGAATTCTTATCAGAATTCTCTGAGTTTTTATCAACTTTGGTTCTTAAAACAGATAAAGTAATTATCGTAGGTGACTTTAATATTCATGTTGACGATGATAAAAATAGCCTTACTGTTGCATTTAACTCTATATTAGATTCTGTTGGTTTTTGTCAGAGTGTAAATAAACCAACCCACTGCTATAATCACACTCTCGACCTTGTTCTGACTTATGGTATTGAAATTGAGCAACTATTAGTCGAACCGCATAATCCTGCTTTATCCGACCATTTCTTAGTAACTTTTGAAGTACTATTACGAGACTACAAAGCATTAGTCAAAAGCTCCTGCAGCAGAAACCTATCTGTTAGTGCTATAGCCAAATTTAAGGAAGACATTCCACCAATACTTAACTCGATAGCATGTCTGCATGTAGGGAAGGAAACTTATACAAAATGTACACCACCCCAAATTGATCATGTTGTTGATAGTGCTACAGATGCGCTGCGAATAAAATTAGACTCTGTTGCTCCTTTGAAAAAGAAGAAAATAAAACAACATAGATTAGCTCCATGGCATAATGCCGAAACCCGCAAAATAAAGCAAAAGTCGAGACAACTTGAAAGGATATGGCGTTCCACTAAACTTGAAGAATCTCGTTTAATTTGGCATATTACTCTCAATGAATATAAGAAAGCACTGCTTAAAGCGAGAGCAGCCTACTACTCTTCATTAATAGATGAGAATAAGAATAATGCAAGATTTCTTTTCAGCACTGTAGCCAGGCTGACAGAGAGCCATAGCTCGATTGAGCCTTCTATTCCCATAGCACTCAGTAGTAATGATTTTATGTGCTTTTTTAATGATAAAATTGTTACTCTTAGAAACAAAATTAATGACCTCTTGCCTTTGACCAGTATAGTATCAACGGCTCCCGGAAGCGTGAGTTCTAATATTACACTAGATAGTAAACTAGAATGCTTTTCAGCCATAAACCTTGAACAATTAAATTCAATGATTCTCTCTTCTAAACCATCAATGTGTATGTTAGATCAAATTCCAACTAAGCTGTTGAAGGAAGTTTTTCCATTAATTAGCACTTCTTTATTAAATATTATGAATATGTCTTTATTATCAGGCTATGTTCCACAATCATTCAAAGTAGCAGTGATAAAACCGCTTCTTAAAAAGCACAACCTCGATCCAGAGGTTTTAGCCAATTATAGACCTATTTCTAATCTTCCGTTCCTCTCAAAATTCTTGAGAAAGCAGTCGCAAAACAGCTGTGTGATTACTTAAAAAACAATGATTTATTTGAAGATTTTCAGTCTGGCTTTAGAACACATCATAGCACAGAGACAGCTCTGGTTAAAGTCACAAATGACATTCTAATAGCCTCAGACAAGGGACTTGTCTCTATTCTTGTTTTGCTCGATCTCAGTGCTGCATTTGATACTATCGACCATGATATCTTATTGCAAAGACTAGAGCACTTAGTTGGCATACAGGGAACTGCTTTAGACTGGTTTAGGTCCTATCTATCTGAACGCTTTCAGTTTGTACATGATGAATCTTCCACGCAAACCAAAGTTAGCCATGGAGTGCCACAGGGCTCAGTGCTCGGACCTATTTTGTTCACATTATATATGCTTCCGTTAGGCAATATTATAAGGAATCATTCTGTAAACTTTCATTGTTATGCGGATGATACTCAACTATATTTATCAATCAAGCCTGATGAAATTAATCATCTAAATAAAATTCAAGACTGCCTCAAGGACTTAAAAACGTGGATGACCTTAAACTTTTTGATGTTAAACACGACCAAAACTGAAGTTATTGTAGGCAAGGCAAGGCAAGTTTATTTATATAGCACTTTTCAACACAAGGCAATTCAAAGTACTTGGCCCGAAGAATCTACGAAACAAATTATCTAAAGATATACTAACTATGGATGGCATTAATTTGGCCTCCAGTGAGACTGTAAGGAATCTTGGTGTTATATTTGATCAGGATTTATCCTTTAACGCCCGCATAAAATCAATTTCAAGGACCGCCTACTTCCATCTACGTAACATTGCAAAAATCAGGCATATCTTGCCTCAAAACGATGCAGAGAAACTAGTCCATGCATTTGTTACTTCAAGGCTGGATTATTGTAACTCTTTATTATCAGGGTGTACCAAGAAGTCAGTCAAGTCGCTTCAGCTGATTCAAAATGCTGCAGCTCGTGTACTAACCAGAGTTAAGAAAAGGGACCACATTACTCCTGTTCTGGCTGCCTTACACTGGCTCCCTATGGAACACAGGATAGAATTTAAAATTCTTCTTCTCGCCTACAAAGCCCTTAATGGGCAGGTGCCATCATCTTACCTTAAAGAACTCATTATACCCTACTGTCCTACTAGGGCATTGCGTTCCAAGAATGCAGGGTTGTTGGTTGTTCCTAGAGTCTCTAAAAGTACAATGGGAGCCAGAGCCTTTTCTTATCAAGCTCCACATTTGTGGAATCAGCTTCCAGTTTGTGTTCGGGTGGCAGACACCCTATCCGTTTTTAAGAGTGCGCTTAAGACCTTCCTTTTTGATAAAGCTTATAGTTAGGGCTGATTAGATTCAGCCCCTAGTTTTGCTGATATAGGCTTAGTTTGTCGGGGGACATCTTACTTCTTCCTTCTCTCTGTCTATACCTGTGTACTCTCATGTTCCGATTAACCCAGCTTCCCCAAATTTCTTTCTTTTTGGTGTCTATATACGCCGGGATCCGGAGTCATGGATGATCCTGCGGTCCTGTGTCCTGCATCGTGAGCCCTGGATCTTGAGTCGTGGCTGTGGTCCTGGATCATAGGTCCTGGATGGATATCCTCGTGGATTCATCTTCCTATTATACACACAAGCATTTCCAAACATTTGGACTACCTATGTTGTAAATGTATTATCTTTTCAATTTACACACGGCATCTATTGTACGTCTGTCCGTCCTCGGAGAGGGATCCCTCCTCTGTTGCTCTCCCTGAGGTTTCTCCCATTTTCCCCTTTAAAACTGTGGGTTTTCTTCGGAAGTTTTTCCTTGTACGATGTGAGGGTCTAAGGACAGAGGGTGTCGTATTGTCATACTGATATTTTTGTACAAATTGTGAAGTCCACTGAGACAAATGTAACATTTGTGATATTGGGCTATATAAATAAACATTGATTGATTGATTGAGTGGGAGGGGCGTGGTGTGGTCACAGGCTGAAGAGGTAAGAGGTTGTCCAGGTTGACAGTGCGGGGAGGAATGTGAGATGGGGGGGAGGAGCGGAGAGGAGGTGGAAGGAAGTGTGTTATTATCAGTTTTTGGTGGTTGAGGGCGGTGGAATCAACTCCAGGTATTTGGGCCAGCTCTGAGCAGAGGGCAGTGGAATCCACTCCAGGTATTTGGACCAGTTCTGAGCAGAGGGCAGCGGAATCCACTCCAGGTATTTGGGCCAGCTCTGAGCAGAGGGCAGTGGAATCCACTCCAGGTATTTGGACCAGTTCTGAGCAAAGGGCAGTAGAATCCACTCCAGGTATTTGGGCCAGCTCTGAGCAGAGGGCAGTGGAATCCACTCCAGGTATTTGGGCCAGCTCTGAGCAGAGGGCGGTGGAATCCACTCCAGGTATTTGGGCCAGCTCTGAGCAGAGGGCAGTGGGATCCACTCCAGGAATTTGAATCAGCTCTGAAAAGAGGGCAGTGGAATCCACTCCAGGTTTTCGGTACAGCTGGTATTGTAACGGACCAGTGGTGGGTGTATAATATGGAGTAATAAGTGCGCTCAGGTGACATGACAGTTGTGGGACATGGCGGTTAGTCGACCAGATAGATGTTATGGATGATTTTCCGGACTGGGAGTAAAGAAATCTGCGTTTGGAATATGATTTTCATGGGAGGGCACACAAAACCGTCATGTGCTGCGGGCCTGCGGCACAATATATATCAAATAGCAAGACCAACAGCATTGCGTAAAGACGCACACTTATCGCAAATACATACACAAATAAAGGGCAACATACAGTAGAAACAACTTTTGAAACATTGTGTGCGTGGCAGCACAGACACTGGTCAACCACGAGCAAGGCACACTGGTTAAGGATGGCAGCTTCCTCATCGTTCCACTCGGAGAGAAATAGTAGAGACGGAGACGATGAACTGTTTAGCCCGCCTTGGGCATGGTTTATGTTCCTATGCACTGCAGGTGCATCCTTTCGCTCAGCCGAGCTAACTTAGAACATTATTTTGACCAACTCTGCATCTTTGTACTGCAGCGTATACTCAAACAGCGATAGGAAGAGCCCACTGCCTGACTCGGACATACTGTGGAGTGAATCGTGGTCACCTCTGAGAGGGAGTTGGTTGACAGCTAAAAAATCTATAATATCAACGACAGCTGACACGTAATAACGGCTCCGTGCCAGCTGATCTGCACCAAAGTACTCATTTCCTTATTTGTTTCCTCGCGTATTTGTCTCTCTCTCCACAAACTCTCACATGAAATGTGTTCTTTTGATGCGGCATGTCTTAGCAGTCCTTTATCAGTCTGTAATGTGTGTTTCCAGTCGCAAAAACCTTTGACAGTAAAAGCTGCATCAGATGAAGACGTATTTACTTTAAACTGTCTATAGGGGAAACAAAAGGCTGCGTCTGCTTTTAACGAATATTCAAGCCGGTCTGTTGTTGTACCATGCAGTGGCAAAAGTGTGCTTCTTTCCTGAAAACAATCTCCCTGGATAACGATCCAGTTTCACCTGGTTGGGTTTATTAACCCCAAGATCATCTGGGGCTGTTGGTCTTTGAGCGGTTGCTGGCCCAATAGTACCTGTTGATATGCTGCGAGGTGGCGTCTGCAGTGGAGGGACCGGCACGGAGGAGGAGGAGGATGCTGGCGGGTGTGGTACAGGCATATACTGTATATATAAATGGACGTAGGGTCTGTGACGTCACCCATAGAATTCTGCAGAGTTGCCGTGAAGCCCTTAGTAGGCGGAGTCGGTAACGACTCAACAGTGACGTCAGAGTTCAACTCCCACCTTCTCCAAATAAGGGCGAAGAGAGGGAGCTGAGGCGGGACCTGCTGCCACCGAGCTGGAAGTTCCAGAGCTAGCTGAAGCTACCAAGCTAAGCTAACATGCTCCCCATCTGCACGCTGCCGTCGCATTTTACGTTTCTAAGGTAAGTGGACATGAAACTATTCAGCAAAACTATAAATAATAATCTAAGTTATTGAGTTTTTAGCATAATACTTCAGAATCTTAAAACCCCTTAACGTTTGTATGCAATTGTGCTAAATTCAACACTGGAATCAAGCAAATATTAATGTTTGCATGACATTAGTTATTTATATTTTGATATCACTTAACTATACGTTTAATACATTTAAGTCAAGCTAAGGTACATGTGATGGTAGCTAGTTAGTGCTCTTACCTGTGAGGCCTCCTCCAAACAGCATAATAACCAGACTGTATCATTAAAACTAAGTACCAGTTATAGATCCTTGACTTTAGACAAACAATTCAAAAGACAAAATGTATTTAAAGACCAATCTTTATTTGAATGTGCCTCTTAACCTGAGATATTAGTTATACAGTAATATTGACAATCTAAAAAAACTGAGCAACTCAACAGTCAACTTTATGTTTCTTATTGTCTAAAGCATTTATTATTTTCATTTTCCCCCTCTCATATTCAGTGTGGACGGATTGAGACAGCCTGGTGTCCAGAGAGCAGCAGAGACTTCAGGGAGAAACCTCTGTGTGATGGAAGTCCTGTCTGTTGGTTTGGAGAGGAATGAGGGTCTTTCCTCTGCGAGGAGGACCAGGCCTGATGGAGGAGCCCATGCTGGGCACAGCTGATACCAACTGCACAGGCCTAGTCTGTCACTTTATTTGACTAAATATGTTTACTTATACATTTAATAGGTTTATACCTTCTGTCCATATGTGCTTTTTATTTAAAACATTTGATTAACTTTTGGTTCACATTTCAATAAATTGTATTTGTATTTGCACTCCTTTTGTCCATTATTCTTACTGAAAATGTTAGATTACACATTCACATCTGACTGAAGATTGGCCCCATTTATTTGTGACGTTGCAAAACAAGGTACATGTTGTGAAGCTCATAAAGTGAGGCAAATAGAAATAATCAGCTGATGGAGTGTAGATGTGGAAATAGCTGCATTCGATCAGCTGACTCTGTTTTCACAATAAAAGTAGTTTCTTAGTGAATGTCCTGTACTGGTCTTAAAATCTCATAACATCAGCTTTTAATGTTCCTCTTGGATGTTCTTCTTGACCCTCAGAGAAGGAGAAAATGTCGTGTCTTTCAGGCCTGTCCTTTCCTAACAAAAATGACAGGAAACATAAAACATATTATTGCAGAACAAGTGTGTTATTTATGAAAGCGGTGTGTTTGTGTGTTTAGGGGCTGTAGATATCATTATTTTGTAATTGTAATGTTTTTTTTTTATTTCAACAGTGAGCTACAAAGACAATCAGATTATGAATGAACAGTATGAAGTTCATCAACATTGAAATATATGTTATTATCAAAATAATATTTAACTGTTATCAAAACGTAGTGCAACTGTAGAAGCTTGCTCTGTTGTCTCACTGAAAGAATAACTTTTACCACGTTTTTTACAGACAATATTGAGAGATAAATAGTAGCAGTTCTCACTATGTGTTAAATATCTTTGCCTTCAATACATTAAATTAGAAAGCTGACAAAGTCATATTGCTAAATATCTAAATGTAACTTTTTGCATGGAAAAAACCCTCAACTTAACTGATGTGTAGGTGATCTAGTATTTAGTATTGTTTAATGTAATGTATATCAGTGTATTCAAGTCAATACTTCATTTATTTAAACCAATATCTTTCTTGATTATTTGTACAGTATGAAAAAAGAGTCTTTGTACCTGTGCTGAAGTTCACTGCTGTGAGGAGTCCAGTTCTGTCTCTCACTCTCTGGTCCAGCCTGTCTGCATCACCTGGACACCTTAAACAAACAGATATATATATATATATATATATATATATATATATATATATATATATATATGTAAAGTACCATGTGTACAAACAATATAACTGATTATCTTCTGTTGAACATGTTGGATTGTGTATTGTCCGAGTCAGGGGCCTTTTTATTTTACTGTAACTTTGGAAGTTGTGTTACCAATGCTTACTGTTTATTTCATACCCATTTGGTAATGCAATTAATAAAAACAACAAGGTTTGGGTTCGTTCTTCAGATGACTGTGACGTTAACGTGTAAGCTCAATAATGAACTCCAGCTCAACCAACCATATTGTAATGTCTAAGTAATCATCTTGAAATATGACATTAATAATTGTAATATACACACATCTTATTGTGAGGTTGATTTCACATACACTACTTCGACATTAGCTTGTCTACATACTTGAGCATAGCCAATTTAAATTAACCTTAGATGCATACAGTTCTACCTACATAATAAAATATCTCTAAGTTACAAGGATGTAACCTTATTTTATCAACCTCAAACAGAAGCCGTTTGTTCAACAGTATTATCACACTTAACGCTTGTCTATTTCGTTTGAACCTTTATATATACAGTCTATGATTTTAACTTGGAGGCTACGATTACAATCGTTAGCACCGATGTAGCTACCACTAGCTTACATGCTAACCCAAGCCTTACCATTCATTACGTAGCTGATTAAAATCATTAACACATAAATAAAGCACTCGAATTTCACTTACCGCATTCATGCACCGTCTGTTTTAACCGCAGAGCGAGTCACAATAGTCCGATATATAAGCATGAAGAACAAACAACCACGGCCGGCTACAAGTTGTGTTTCCTGGATGAGCTGAGCAGGCAGAGTGCCTGTAGCTAGCTTCACGGAGCAGGTAGCAGAGAGACAAGAAGCTAGCAGCAGCAGGCACTTGACAGAGCCGTCACTCAATGTGACCACGCCCTAATTTATGCACAAACTTTAAGACCTAATATAAATAAAAGGGTCGCGTTAGAAAACAATTCACTCACAGATCCATAATCATGAAGGTGGAATCTAACTATATCGATAATAAAAATGTATGGAGCCAGGGGTAGAAACA
This sequence comes from Gymnodraco acuticeps, assembly GCF_902827175.1. NCBI lineage: Eukaryota > Metazoa > Chordata > Actinopteri > Perciformes > Bathydraconidae > Gymnodraco > Gymnodraco acuticeps. Next base: position 309,468 of record NW_022992297.1, read on the forward strand.
TGTTTTTTTCTGCTGTAAAGTTGGGCATTTTAACATGGGGGTCTATGGAAATTGCTCCTTTCTGCAGCCATCGCCTATCGGCCAATATATGAACTGCAGTGTGTGGCACTTCCGTATTGGCTTCCCGGCTCTACCCCACAGTTTGCCGCTTGGGTACAGGGTGTGGCAATGCAGGTGGTGATGGTAGGGGCACAAGGAGCTGTGCCTCGGAGGACAGCGTTGGTGGCGGCCGCCTTGATGAGTCAAGGATTGGGCTCGCTAACTCCAACCCGGTATCACGGCAAGACGTGAACATGTGACGATTTACCATGCTGGGAGACGTGAATATGTCACGGTTTTGTCACTTCAAAACGTGACAGTTACACGGTATTGTTAACCCATGTTAACCAGTGGAGAAATACCCGGAAGTGCCAAGCAAAGGCTCTACCGTGCCTATTGGTCAGTTTTTATTGTCAAAATTAGATGTTTTTAATTTATTTTGTAATCCTCGCACTCGATTTCGCCGATTTTCTTGAGGCCCTAGCTGGTCGACACCTCTTTCAGCAGAAACAAAGGCTACATTCATGTATTACATCGATGTTAATCCCCTTCAAACGTGACAGTTACACGGTATTGTTAACATGGAGAAATACCCGGAAGTGCCAAGGAAATGTTCTACCGCGCCTATTGGTCGGTTTTTATTGTCAAAATTAGATGTTTTTAATTTATTTTTTAATCGTCACACTCGATTTCGCCGATTTTCTTGTGGCCCTAGCTGATCGACACCTATTTTAGCAGAAACAAAGGCTACGATGTTAATCCATTTGCGTTGTTGTGGAAATACCAGACGTGACGTTGTGTGATCGCTTAGCAACTGAACTCCGTGAAAAATAAACACCACTAAGGTTCAAGGTTCAAGGGTTTTTGTTATCAGATGCTAACTACAGTGTAATTTTGGCATTTCAAATCTTAGATCCCGAGCTCCTCCAACAGTGCAACATAATATAAATAGGACATAATAAGAAAATAAATAAAGATAAATAAAAAATAGTGCAAAATGCACCACTTTTGGTTCAAATTATGAAACCAGCAGATTCATTCATTTATTTATTTTTGTTTCCCCAGCTAAATCGATGTTAATCCATTTATGTGGTTGTGGAATTGTACGTTGTACATTACGTTGTGCGGTCGCGTAGTAAGTGAACACCATGCTACCGATTACTATCCGATGACCATGAACGCACCGGACATCGGCTACAACCTTCTCTCTGTCTGACTTCGCCAAGCAGGTAATGTGCTGCACCGCATGCCTCCAATATTTTAATATTTATTGCAAGTAAATCAGTTGTAGTTACATATCTTTTTAAGCTAGCTAAACACATATTAGCTTTACTTGAATGGAGATATAGTGCAGTGATGAGTCCTACAACCCGGAAGTGAGTTAGCATTTTACAACTATTGGTTCCCGTGGCCCCGTCTCAGGTCGATTAAATGAAATCCTTGCTTCCCTCACTTGCGTCGTTTCCCTGCGTTTAGTCCCTCCCACCAGGGAAGCATGGAGGGACGCAAGGAAACCACGAGAAGCAGGGAAATGAGTTTTAAGAGCAATGGGACGTCCTTTCCTCCGGAGCGTCACGTGAAGCGACTTCCGTTTGTGATGACGCCGCACAGCTGTTCGTCTGACAGCAGCTCTGTCCCCGTTATTTTCACAAACACCCCCCGCCTCTGTTAGTATACATTTACTGACACTAACATTTGTATCATCTGTTGTAGACCCCAATAAATAAAATCAAATAAGAACTAATTCTCAAAAAAGATAAACGCCATTCTTAAAATGTATAAACGAACAATAGTTTGATTAATATTGATTAGAGTGCACAATAGAAATAAAATAATTGAGAGAAGAAAAAGAGATATGTTATCTATCAAAACCCAGTTAGATTAACATTCATTGGATTGCACACTTTGTTTGTTTGTGTGGATATGTAGCACATTAACATTTCAATAGCACTTAATGACTGACTGAATGGAAATGACAATACATGAAAATATAAAACGAAAATAGCGATCATGAAAATGTTTCCAATAAATGAATAAAATGATTTTTGACCACTTTGTTGTTCAGATATATCACATATTTGTAACTAAATGACATTAATTGAAACAAAACATGGTATAGACTGAGGAGTGAGTCCCGTGAGGTTCTTGTATTTTCTTCACTCCGCTGGGAAACTGCTCTCATGTCAAGAAGCATCAGATCAGTGCATGCGCTGCATCTTCCAATCAGTGAGCGATACACAGTAAGGGGGCGGGGCGAGTGTCTAAGGATTTCATCGGAGGATGGTCTGGTGGTTCCTCGATTATCGCTCCTCCATTATCGCTCCTTGGTCCTCCGGCAGAAATAAGAGCCATGGGACGGTACTCAAGATGGCGCAGACAAATCAACTTCCGGTGAGACCGAGGACCGAGGAGCGAGGAAATGAAAATAGTCGACCTGAGACAGGGCCCTCGTCTCAGAGTCAATGGGATTTCTCCATAGGATTTTGGAAAATAGCTCGAAATAAGATCTGTGGAAAACGAACCTGCTTGATAAATGCACGTTTTGTTCAGCGGATAATCTCCACATATCTACCCTACTTTTATAATTTTCGAATCATAAATCTATGGCCAGAAGCAAAATACTAACGTTATGCTATAAACGAACTACAGACCATGGATGTATAATAAGAACCTTTAGAATAATTACCTTTAGAAGTACACCAAAACATAACTGCTAACAATGTAAATGCTGTGTTGGAAAAAAAGTTAATGTAAGAAAATGTTGAGTTAAATACTTTTGGCACTGTATATATACAAAGCTTGGAAAAATGCCTATTGTGGCTGTCATACTTGCATACAGTGGCAACTAATAGTATTGTGAAGAAATGTCATGACAACCATCTACAGACTGTTACTGCACGCTGATTGTTGTGGTCCTATTTAGGACAAAACGTTCAGAGCTGTCCTTGTTCCAGTCCGCCCCTAATTGATTAGTGCTTTAACTCGATGAGTAGTGCAGATATCACTGTAAAATCAATCGACAGTAAGGGGAATACTTACTTCCGGGTGTACAATTCTCCGTTATCCAATGAGAATGGACGCTCACATTGCCTTTAAGGGCAGCAGACACAAACGAATGCCGTGCTTCCATGAGCGTCAAATCCCGCCGCAGATCGGAATACATTGCAATCAGTTGAAAGCTATTTGCGTCCCTTTATGAAGCTGAAGGAGCCTAGGAGCGTCACAACTGGACGCCACGGACACTGATCAAACGTCGCTCCTGGACGTTTATGGAGTGAGAGTGTGTTGGAATAAACAGTGAGGGGTATGAATACACTAGATATCAGCCTGTGAGCAGTATGAACAGTGTGTATGAATATGCTAAGATATATAAAGTATGAAAACGGTAAGCAGTGCAAGTATAGTATAAAATATATAGATATTAATTTCATGATGATAAACATTGGAACAATGTGGAACAATGATGAAAAATGGGAATGGATGTGGCGACGTAAAACTGACACAAAACAACAACAAACTTTTGCCGAGCTAATTGGAGAGTTTCATCAGCAGCACGGGGTAAAAACCACCAATGAGCGCTCAGCTCGAGATACCAGCGAGTCGTTTCCCATCAAGCATTTCGCTTCCGCAGCCCGTGGAGAGGAACTGCGCCGCCTCGCCGCGCCTCGCTCTCAAGGCTGCGGGCGTCTTTGTCCCGCGAGATTTCAACGTCTCATGTAGGCGAGCCTCCAGAGCAAGTCGGACAAAATGACTAACCATCATGCAACGCACTAGCAAGACGTTGATCGCAACTGCGCAGGTCTCGCTTGTCTCAAACAAGCCTAATTACTTTTGCGACACATTTATCGCAAGAAGTGTAGCAAAAGTCAAGACCGCAGATTCGTCGATTTATACTGCCACAGAGCAGATTCGTCAAATTGTAATGACTGATTTGTAATAACCAAGTTGCAGTTGTAATGGAAAATATATTTAAAAAATATGTATTTTTCTGCAAGTGAACATTTCATCATTAAGTTCATTTTTTTTCTACAAGCTACAAAACTTATTTTTTTCTTCTGTGACTTCAAATTTGGTTCACAGTTACGTGGATATTTTATACAAGTGTACATTTGGTTCACAGTTACGTGGATATTTTATACAAGTGTAAATGTACAAGCTCAGATTTTTTTGCAAGTGCTCACATCAGGTTTTACACGCTCTCGCATTTTGCACCATATCTACCTTCATACAATCCATCCACACTGAATATGAGAGGGGGAAAATGAAAATAATAAATGCTTTAGACCAGTGGTTCTCAAATGGGGGTACGCGGACCCCTAGGGGTACTGCAGGGGGTACGTGAGATTTATTTTATGTTAATGAAAAAAAAACATTTTTTTATTTTTTTTATTTATTCTACTAAAATCATACAAAAACAAAAACGTATAATTCATACACACATGCATTTACACAAACTACTAATAGTAGTTTAACTACTTAATTCAAAGGTTTACAGTAATTCTGGATAATAAAATGGGAAAAATAAACGGGGTGCTCTCTTTTCCTCTCCCTCTCCTGACAGCCCGTCAGTCTCGTGCAGCTCGCTGAACCTCTAATAAGTGACCGACAGTAAAAAATAAATATATTTATAACTAGTTTAGCTAGTTCCAGAGTAGATAAACTAGCTAAGTGTGTTAGGTCTAACTCTTAGTGTATTTTTGCTCGGCTCAACAGTCCGTCACAGCGGTGGAGCTGTGATCATGCAGAGCTGCGTGTTCTCCGTCAGCAGCAGCTGATCGGATCTCTGATCTCTCTCTCGCGTCCGGTTAGACTTCACTCGCGTCTATGTCCAAATCTATCAGATCTAGCTAGTTGTAGTTAATGATATGACTGCCTGCTTATCAAAGGACACCTAAACAATAAGCGTTGCTTGGCAATGGCGTGTGGCCGCAGAGTATAGCGCAGCATTATCCATATGTTTATATGAGGGGTCAAAATCCCATGCTCATAAAATGCTACTATATTTTCTCTCTTCATTCCCCCACGCCCCAAAATAAATAAATAAATATACCAATTTTAGGAAAAGTAACAAAGTTTTAGCAGTGTGGGTTTTATATTAACAGAGTTACACATATTTCAAAACGCGAAGTGTAATAACGTCGGGTTACGTATGGTAACCCTTGTTATATTAGCACAGGCGGAGCCCTCTACTGGACTCTATGGGTACTACCTTACCCTGCGAGCATTCTCCCACTGAGACTTCTATAGACGTAGCCGGCCTTGGGCGGGCCTACCTGAATGCGCGTGCATCACACCGTATAAAAGGAGGCCTCACCTCCTGACTATCATCCTACACCTCTCTTCAGCGAGCGGAATAGGACAGACAGTGCCCTGGGTAGAGGGCTCCGCCTGTGCTAATATAACAAGGGTTACCATACGTAACCCGACGTTATATCTCTCACAGGCTCCGCCCTCTACTGGACTCTATGGGTACAGTGGGTGGAGCCACGATGTATACGCGCACTGTCGTCCAACAACAATATTCCACCCTACTGCCCCTGACCGGCTTTTATGGTCAGCAGCTGCTGCCCCACATTCTCCTTTAACCCGGTTGTAACCGAGGAGAAATCTGGGCTGTGGCTAACAGAGCACACCCTGCAGCGCTTGCCTCGCAGAAAGTGTGCTCAAAAAACAGTGCCGGGGGACCCCCCCCCCCGCCCATAGACGGATGGGGAGAGCCCCCTCGGCCCCGAATGGGCTTACTACACGCCTGCCTCCCTGAATCCCTAAGGATAACAGGGAGAGCGTCAGAGCCCACGTCCCACACTCAAACACTGACCCCGTGCAGAGTGTGTGGACTAAAGTGTGGAGGGTTACCCCCCCTCCTGCCTCTCGACAGGAGGAGAGTAGTCCTCCAGCCCTGTAAGGGCCCAGTGCGCCCCCCCTGCCCTTCCTCACACCATCGCTGGAATCCTAGCCACTTTGGCCTGTAACAGGCTGTGGTGGATCCAGCTCTAGCTGCCTGGATAGACTGAATAACACTATCAGACAATCCACCCTGTCTCAGCCTGTCCCTCTCAGGAGCCAAACCTGGAGAGGACGGCCGAGAGTGGGTAACGCCCCGATTGCACCTGCCTCTTGAGACATCGCCCCCCAGAACTGGGGAACCGCCCAGGGCTGGCCCACCTTCATCTGTGTCATCTCTGAGTACCACGGCGCCCCAACGCGATCCGGAGCCACTAGAATGACTGACAGACGTTCTCGCCTCACTCTCCCCAGGAGAGGGAGAATGAGACGCAGCGGTGGAAAGGCGTATAGCAGCTTCCTTGGCCATGGCTCGTGTGCAAACGCGTCCACCCCCAAGGGTGGGTCGTCGCTCCGAGCCACGGAGAACCACAGGGCACAGTGGCTGTTTCGCCGGCTGGCGAACAGATCCACTTCCGCTCTCCCGAACTGGGCCCAGATTTGCTTCACCACCCTCGGGTGAAGCACCCACTCGCCTGGCAGGGGGCCGCTCCTCGACATGAGGTCGGCCCCTCTGTTCTCCAGTCCCGGGATATGGAGGGCTCTCAGAGATAACACCACCTCTGAAGCCCATAACCACAGTTCCTCTGCTGTGGTCAACAAGGCGGCAGATCGAACTCCGCCCTGCCTGTTGATGTAAGCCACTGTGATGCTGTTGTCGCTCCTGACCATTGTAGAGGAAACTTCTGTGTAGCTATGCAGTGGGAGTCACCGACTCAGGAAGGAGACACGGGAAGAGCAGTAGCTTTGATGTCAAACACATGATGGTTTATTTGGAGTTAACGGCCGGAGGATTCACATCACAAGTCCAAGAGTCAGAGGTTCTGACTTCACGGTAGAGTTGCCACGTCAATTCTGGAGAGCCTCTCTCTTGCCAGCCCATCTAACTGGTTTCGCAGAGAGTAAACAACATATTTGAGAAGATAGCCTAAACAATGTGGGAACACTGAGCTACTTGCCTCGGACACCTATGACCTCGAAGATTTCACCTTGGAGTCCACAAATACAGAGAAGGAAGTGTCCCAGTGTACCCACAACACAGACCATCTGTGACCCAGTATTGACCGGTCACAGAATGGGAACAATAACATTATTGGCTAAGCAGCCTGTGTCCTTAAAGAAGGTAAACAGACATCAAGGTTTGTCCTGTATGTCACATCTTGGCGTCTATGACAATTATTTCCATAACAGTCCTCTCTTTTTATCATTTATGATAACCTAAAAACATTAGTCTAATAATAATTTGGTCAATAATTAACTCAATAGGCGTCTCCAGATTCGAGTGTGGTCTCACCTTACATTAATTACATCACAAAGTAGAATAAGATTGAAACATCCAATCACAATGATTGATACAGCCAATCATAATAGGAAAAATCATCTCATCAGTGTTTGATCATCTTTTGTCAAAAGCATAATAATGAACACACATAAAACACAGGTGCACAATGGCTAAATATTTGTTTTAAACTAATATCTTTTATCATTAGTTAATTTCATTCATCAAACTATAAAATCAAAACCAGCTTGCCGCTTTAAAGATTTACTTCAAGGCAATCACTAGTCAAAAGCATTTTAAAACTCAGGATCGTAAGAGATCCAGCTAAACATTCACAGTTAGAGTATAGAATTCACACTGGTGATTTGATCAATCTGTAATCTGCAAAAGTGCAGTGTCCTCAATTTTAGGATTACTTTTACGTTTACTTAAATACGCTTTAGTCAAGAGTAAGGCACTTAGTGAAATCAATACATTCATTTTAGTCAAGTACATTGTTCAAAATCTGGAAAGGAAAAGTTAGGCAAATATTCAAAGACTTTTGTAAAAACCTGGAAAGGAAGGATTAAACATTTTTAAACCTTGAATTATTACATTTGTAAATGCTACCACTGATCTGTACCAAATTAAGTCTATCAAGTATTCCTATTAGCCATACTTACCTGAGCTACTTATGGTACTTGGAAAGGATTCTTCTGTGTTTATCTAATGTTGAGAATATCAATTTCTTTAAATTATACTTCTCTAATTTGAGGATCAAATATGCTACATAATTGTTATATGAAATATTATAAATATTTGTTTTGGGCCAAAACTGAAATTAATCCAGTACTTGAAACATCATTGTAGGTCTTTCTATGCATGGATAATACATTAAAGAGTAGTGTTGTTAAGCCTGATTGCTGGATTCAAATCCACTAGAGTACATGTACCTATCCAGAGGGGAGCCAGAACTTGATAGAGCTTGTCGCCGCACAACCAAACGTAATCTTGTGGCGAGCTAAACCCCACATCACTGGGCCAGGCCAGTTGTATTGCTCACGGTTGCGTTGTCCCAGGCGAGCCGTCATCACGAGGTGGGAATGCTCCATGGGGTGTGTGTGTGTATTCCTTCGGTCGATTTTGTGACACGGACAGTCAGACTCCGCACACTGGTAACACAAACGAGGAACCAGAGGGCATATGGAACCGCTCAGCTGGCACTCGCTCGTGATACCTTGTGTGTAGTGTGTTTTGATGTATGTAGTGCAAGTGTGGTGCAAGTTGGTGATTAGGACACATCACTTGTTGTCATCTACTTTTGTTGGTGATTAGGACACATCACTTGTTGTCATCTACTTTTGTTGGTGACTAGGACCTTGCAGTGGCTGGCGTGGACCCACGTAGCTCTCTCTCTGACCCTTGGCCTTCAGAGCTGTCCTACTGTAGTTATTGGGTTAACACTTGATAGGGATGTTTTCCTGAGTGCAGACAACTCAAGGTAATGGATTAGCACATTATCATTTAAATACAAAAATAGGATAGGCCCCTCAGAATTATTTGGGAGCCTTCCTGAGACATGCACATGCATAAATGTAAGGTTTGTGTTAGTCATTTAACATGCAAGAATCATAAACTCATCAGTCCAAAGTAGAGAAATGTTATTGTAATTTAAAGGTGAGCTAGTCCCTGCGGATATCACCCCTTCTCAATGATTCTAAATGTTATATTAATTCACCATTTACCGTTTGATAACATATTAGTTTATCAGAAATATTTTCCTCTTCCATAAAACAGGTTTGAGAAATAAATGTTCCAATATAAAATCAATTACTCAATATAATTGACTCTTCCCTCCCTTTTCTTACATATGTCTCATATGAAATAATAACTTAGGAGTCTATTTAGGCATGGTGTAATCTATTACTCGAGAAGACTCAGTATCACCTGTGTGCAGCTTACAAAAAAACAAACAATTGTGAGAAACATATATTATGCAGGAAATGCATACCTTTGTTAAAAAAACAAAGCATATCTGATTTGGGAGGAAAAGCTTCAACCCCCTTAACATCTGAGTTATTACTGAAAGCATAGCATAAATGATAGTGGGTGTCTGAGGGTGTTTTTACTGAGAAATGTCAAACACATTCAAAGCCTTACATTTGAAAACTGGTTTGCATTCCTCCACTTAAAATGACGTTATCATTGGAAACAATAAAAGCTAATTGTTTTGATGTAGAATCTATCAATTGAATCGTTAGAGCAGAACAGAATGGTCGTATTGTAGCCTGAGTACCGTGCAGCCTTCAGTTTCACCAGGTGGAAACATTGTCCATATAATGTGAATACATGTAGAACTAGACATTAAGAGGCTCCTGACATTTAGGCCTATTTTAAAAAAATAGTAGGGGCTTTTAACAGCTTGCCAACCTACAGGCATCCTCTGCATAGCAGTATGAATAGCCTTAAAAAAACAACCCACTCTGCGGTAACGAGAGTCATATTTCTGAACCAAATGCCCTAAGTTAAGCCGTTAGTCCCATCTGACTGACCCAAGGGTTGGTGCTGGTGTGACCGGGAGGCTTCCAGGTGTTCAAAGCTTTCAGTTCATGGCTTGGTGGGGGGAGTGGCCCACGTGAGACAGTATTGTTCAGTCTGAGGAGCGGCATTGTCTCTGGAAGCAGGTAATGGTGTCCATTCTCAGACCAGACCATTAATGTAATTTCATGTAGAGCAGCCATAGCATCTCTGTGACTGCACTCAGCCGGACTGTCAGAACTGGGTGATTCTTAGTGAAGCCGTCCAAGGCCATAGACAGAATGGAACCACGTACCAACAAAAGGGACACAAGGTCATCAATGTCTCTCTTTACCATTGGCCTAATTGCACAACAAATTAGTGGGAAAAATGTGGATCACTAATCCATCATGTGAAATGTTGAGTTAATCTAAATAATTCCTTATGGGTTGAAATCAAATTAACATTAGAACCAAAGTCAGTCAAAATTGGACTTTGCACGGATCCGAATCTAAGCAATACACCATTTCCCCAGCTCTGTAATGAAAAGGATAACAAGATTAGGTACATTACAGGAGTGTTAAAACACCCAAACATGCACACTTATCTTATTCTAGTAGAGATTAGAGGACAAGGTCTAATGTTGTGAACAAAATGATCAAGTCAAAGTTATTTTGTTTATTGTTATGTACCTAATTTAATTTAATAATTAATCTTGAATTACTAATAACTTTAAAGAAGGCAACAATTTACAATTTGGATGAAGTGATTACTCATCCAAAGTGTGTGTGTGCTTGTGTGTGCTTATCTGCCCAAGGTTTAAAACATTTGGGACAGCACAGCAGTGAGAATGTTATGAGAACCAATCTGTTGTTTATACTAAACTCGAAGGAAGCTAGACTGGAACATTTTAAATAAATCAAAACACTTGCACGTTAATTAAATACATTTCACATTTAGCTCGAGCTGGGTTCAATACTTTTCTTTATGGTATTTAAAATTGGGCTCGAGTAGAACCCCTGGATTTGGCTTGCAACACAAAGTGATACTGATCTCTGTAGGACTTGGAAGTGTCATGATTCAAAGTGCCTGTGAAAGAGAGGCCCTTGGAAAACAACATCTATTTTGTAACTGTAATTACTTATTTTAAAGAAATTGCAACATTATACTTTTAAAGAATTGCTCAATTAATTTAACACATTTATTATGCACACAATAAAAACTTCAACAAATATATTGATCCTGGCTTAACCAGCGACCTTTACTCTGTTGTTCATAAGCTCGGTTTCAGAAAACTTGTCAGTAGTTTAACAACTATTTTAATTTGAGTATTGTCTATGGAGAAGCAGTTTAATAAAGAATGTTAAACAATTTTTAAAACTGTAATTGAACTTCAACTTATATTAATTACCTGATTCCAGTGGCCAGTTGGAACAGAATAATTAACACAGTTTCCATTTTGCTGCAACAGCGCAAAAGGTTTCAACAACAATTAGTATTATGTCTGAGTCTTGTTCTGCTTATCTGCTTTGTTTCGGAATGTGTTCAATACATTACGTTTTTATTCATTATTACTATACAATACATAGATTAAGAATAAATGAAACAAATAATACAACATTGACCTACAAAAACAGATTTTGCAACTCTGATCTCCTCAGGCAAGTCTCTGAGGGTCTCGGGGCGCAGGACGGGCACAGGGTTTATACAAGGTCACAAAGATATCTTAACATACCAGCAATACCATCTAAGAATGGATTATTAAAGCAATAATCTTCTTTTCTTCTTACACCTAGAGCTCACCCTGAACAGTGGGCTTCTTGTTTACATTTTCCCCTGCACTCAGAGGCAGGACATAAAAACACTTTTTATTTTTCTCAAGTCATTTACTTTTGGTGAGATAATTAAAGTTTAGTTCATTTTACCCTGTCTATGGACTGATAATTATTGTTACAAAACATACACAAGACGGCGGGACAAACCAATATAGACCCCCATACAAACAATCAGACAAACAAAACATGAACTCTTAATAAACACCAGCGCGACAGCAAAGCTCATCCAGCTCAATTTAGTCCGGATTTTAGAGATCTTAGAGGGGGTGGGAATTATCTCCAGTGCGGCGTCTTCTCACGCCTCACCCTTGCATACAAGTGATTTATCGGTGCCTGAAAGCCGTCCAAGAACGATAACTAGCTTATCCTCTTGCGACAACCACTAGGCTATTTGTTTCTAGTGGCGCTGTGCCCCCCCGATCGGAGCCCACAGACTTTTTCCCTGCCCTTTCTATCCAAACAACAGCTCAGTTGACTGTAGTCCGTACGACCAGCCTATATACACTTGCTATCGAGTTCACCTCAAGGTGAAACACAGTTTGCCTACGCTTGCTTGCCACTACACACCTCTGATCAATTAGCCTATAATTTTATGTATGCACTCCTGACCGCCACCTGCTCCAGAGAGCCGTAGCGAATCGGGTGATGCACGCACTTCGCGCTGGCCCGTCTAACCATGAGAAAAGCGGTCCTAAACAACGAGTGCTTTTAGACCGTCCCGTTTGAAGGACGGTGGTGCCGTGAGTTAAAGCCTATAGACAATAAGCTGTGACTTTCTCCCTCTCAGCCTGCACTGCTCCAGCCCCACACACACACGGTGAGGTTTTACACACACACGCAAGGCTGCAGCTGGAGCCGTGTTTTTACAGAGAGGTGATAGCAGTAAATATCTCTGGCTGCTTATTTTCAACTGCTATGTTTAGCCACTAAGACCCTCAAAATCCGGCGATTTGTCCAATACAAATCTTTTACATTGCTTTCAATTCACACAGAAGCTCCACTTCACTGATGCTCTTTCCTTAAGGTATCTCTAAACATGAGCTGTGTATGCCTGTATGGCACTTCCGTCCCGAGCAGCATACACAGAGGAAATAAGCCAGGACTGAGTCCCCAGACACTGATTCCCTGGGTTTAACTATCCCCAAATGTTCATTAACCAAAAGGAAACGCAGCCGATCAGTTTCACAGGTAATTTTAGGATACCGTCAATCACAGATTCTGATAAGGCAATGTCCAAAGTAGATTTGAAAATCACACTTACCAGAATCTGAAGATCTGTTGGCATCCTGCCGACAACGCCAATTTGTAGAGGAAACTTCTGTGTAGCTATGCAGTGGGAGTCACCGACTCAGGAAGGAGACACGGGAAGAGCAGTAGCTTTGATGTCAAACACATGATGGTTTATTTGGAGTTAACGGCCGGAGGATTCACATCACAAGTCCAAGAGTCAGAGGTTCTGACTTCACGGTAGAGTTGCCACGTCAATTCTGGAGAGCCTCTCTCTTGCCAGCTCATCTAACTGGTTTCGCAGAGAGTAAACAACATATTTGAGAAGATAGCCTAAACAATGTGGGAACACTGAGCTACTTGCCTCGGACACCTATGACCTCGAAGATTTCACCTTGGAGTCCACAAATACAGAGAAGGAAGTGTCCCAGTGTACCCACAACACAGACCATCTGTGACCCAGTATTGACCGGTCACAGAATGGGAACAATAACATTATTGGCTAAGCAGCCTGTGTCCTTAAAGAAGGTAAACAGACATCAAGGTTTGTCCTGTATGTCACATCTTGGCGTCTATGACAATTATTTCCATAACAACCATTACATGCCTCCCTTGAATTAGGGGCCTGAAATGCTGGAGGACTAACACTACCGCCCGTAGCTCTAGGAGGTTGCTGTGTCGAGACTCTGTTAGAGCCCAGCGCCCACCTATAGCCCTCTTCAGGCAGGTCCCTCCCCATCCTGTTCTGGATGCATCCGTGAACACTGTGATGTAGGAGGTCACCCGTCCCAGTGGAGACCCCCTCCGGAGGTGATCCGGAGACCCCCAAAACCGGAGGTTGCCCTCCACTGAGGGGGGGATGGTCACCAGCCGCCGCCTGTGCCTCTTGGGATCCAAGCGCAGGCTGGAGAACCACCTCTGCAGGCGGCGCATATGTAGTAACCCTAACGGGACCACCATGTGAGCAGCCGCCATGAGACCCAATGTCTGCATGACAGTAAAAGCTGTCACTATTGCCCCCTGTCGCAGCCTGCGCACCCCCTGAAGAAGGGACGCACGTCTGCTCTCTGACAGGGTGGCGCGCGACGCGCCTGCATCGAGCACCACACCCAAATACAGCGCCCGTTGGTGAGGTACGGGGATGCTCTTTTTTCAATTGATCGCAAAGCCCAATTTGGTCAGGTGTGTGATCAATTGTGCTGTGCAAAACATTGCCTGTTCCCGTGACCCAGACATGACTATGAGGTCATCTATGTAAAATAAAACTCTCATGCCGTGTGCGCGCAGCTGTTGAAGCGCTGTGGCCACACATTTGCTGAATGTGCGTGGGGATAGGGAATAGCCGAACGGCAGCCTGTTGTACTCGTAGGCTATCCCCTGGAAGGCAAAACGCAGATACTTCCTGTGCTCTGGAGCAATTTCTACATGAAAGTACGCGTCTTTCAGGTCGATGGTGGTGAACCAATCGCCCGGCTGCACAAGCCCCAGTAACTGTTTCACAGTCAACATGCAGAATTTCCTGCGGGAAATGTGGCGATTCAGGCCGCGGAGATCTAGAATAGGTCTGAATTCCCCTGTCTTCTTGAGAACCAGGAAGTACATGGAATAAAGACCCTCTTCCATGCGCTGAGGGTGCACAACAGATACCGCCTGTTTTTGCACCAGAGCCTGAATCTCTGCTGCGAGGAAACCCATCTCCTCCTGAGAGACTAGATTCACTTCTCGCATGCCCATAAAAGGGGGTGGGACGCTGCAAAACTGGAGTGAATAACCCCGTCTCAGCGTCCTGTCCATCCACTTTGATAGTACACAGCTGAGTTTCCATTCCCCATAACACTGTGTTAAAGGGCATGCCCTCAGCTGTGGAGCCGCAGCTATAAAGCTGTGGTACTCTCTGGCGACCCGTCCCGCCGCAAAACTCCCCGTGAAGGGAAGATTTGCCCATGGAGGATCGACACAGAAAAGGCCGATTATTTACTGAGGACCTTGAACGCACCGCCGCACGCTCATGTGTGAGCGCGCGCTCCCTTATAATGCTGTTCTCACCTTTACGGTGGACCTCATTAATTGGAGTCCCTATAGGAGTGCTGCTTTCTACTAAGGCCCCTGAACGCACCGCCACGCGCTCCTCTGTGAGTGTGGGCGCTGCCATAATGTAACTCTTACCACTCTGGTAAATTGCATTAATTGGAGTCTTAGCCCCAGGCTTAGTGTGTTCCCTAACAGCAATACGCCGGCCGTAATGCCCCTGTACACGTATAGCACTACAATAGTTTTGCTTGCGTTTTATCACTCTCATCTGCGCACTCCCACTAGCCTCCTCTCTTACGGGAGTTATGACTGGGGCGGCGAGTGGGGAATTTGTACAGACATCCTGTGTAAGTGTAGCATCATGGAAACAAAGGACACTTAGACTTGGATACAGATTAACCCTTTCTTTATTTTTGAAAGTTTTTCTCGGAATCTGTGCATTAAATAGGGAGGAGGCGGGATTCACCCTTGCATCCTGGGCGAAGAGTTGTTCTCCCCCCGCCGAGACGCTACCTCCCCCCGCCAGTCAGCTCCGGGCTGACGGCTCACCCCACCCGGCCGCTCTCTGCTGCTGAGGAGCCTGCCGAGGTCGGGCAGCCCGTCCCCGTGGCTGCCGATATGTCGGCCCCACGGGATGGGCCGTAGAGGTGGAGGGCGCCGCAGCAACGGGACCCCCGTGCCGGTGCCTCTCCCTCCGCTTCATTGTCGCGCTGCGCTCCCTCGCCTGCATGGAAATGCATGGAGGAGCACGTAGCGGGGCCGGAGGAGGGGCCAGCGGTAGCATCCGGCTAAGCTGGACCCTTTCCTCCTCCAGGCGGCTGAAGCGCTGGGTGACCGAGGAGATTGACCCAAAGAGCCCCTCCGTAGATACGGGGGCTCCGAGGAGATCTTCTCGGTCCTTCTTAGATAGGGCAGTGAGTCCTAACCACACGTGACGAGACGCCACTGTGGCCAAGGAAATCACCCGCCCTGCTGCAGCGGCCACGCCATGAATCAGATTGTTCATCTGACCTATAGCGCGGTCCGAATAATCGCTCCCCTCTTGAGGGAGGAGGGCGGGGGCGGCTGCCTGAGGGGTGATCAGGGAGACGCCCAACACGCCGAGATTGTTTGCTGCAGCCGCCATCTGCGTACCGAGCTTGAACATCTTGTCCAGATATTCCAGTATGTCTCGGTCCCGGGGCAGCGGGGGCAGGGGTCGCTTACCCTCCGCCCAACCAGCCGCCCCCGGAAGCAGATGGGCCGCCAGGCTCTCATCAAGGGGGGGAACACCCGAACACGCTGTGTCCGCGCGGCCCTCCACCTTGATGATGCCTGCCATAGCGGCTACTGGGGCCTTCGTTTTAAATGGCTGCTGCCATGTCGCCTCCACACACCGCCATATATCAGGCAGCTGGGGCGAAACGAAGGTCGGCTGCGCTGGATACACCGGGCCGTAATACCCCTGTCTCAGGCGGCTTATAGGCCTCGGTGGCAGCGGTGGGGGGAGCTGTAGGCCTACACGCTCCGCCGCCAGGGTCATCACCGCTGGGAAATCCCTCCGCGCAGACCTGAGAGTCGGACCTCCAGACACCGAGGCGTCCTCGTCCTCCTCCTCCGGAATCGGGGTTGACTGGCCCCACGGAAGGGAGAACCGGAACGGCACTTCCTCCTCTCCTGACTCGCCCATCTCGACGACGTCGAGCTCCGAATCCTCCACCTCCTCCTGCGGGGCCTCCGCCGACAGGAAATGCTGCCCATGATGCTCACGTGTGAGCCGAGGAAGCATCTGGCAGGCTGAGCATGCCGGTGTCGGGCCCATACAGCTCACGGCGTGGTCAGGCATGGCCGGCCCTCGGCATAGGCAGTATAGGCGAATGCTAAGGGCGCATCAACCCATAGGGGGCGCCGGAAAAAAGAAAAAAAAAAAAGTTAGAAATTAAAAAGAATTTTTTTTCTTTTTTTCATAATACACAATTTCCCGATTTTGGATCAACAAAGTACATCTTATTATCTTATACTAACAGAACTACGTGTACAGCGCCCATAAACTATGGCACACCCCCCCAAAATCAAGTTGAACTGCCCCAGTCCCAGTAAAAAGGTTTATGTGAAATTGTTCTTTTTTTTAAATAATGGTTTTAGTGTGCAATTATAGGTTTTAATTTATTTTGTATTTGTATTCATTAAAATAAATCAAACTCCCAAAAAACATACACAGCTTCTGTGTGCTTTTATTAACATTGGAATTTACATTGTAAGCGGCCGCGGGGGTGAGAGCTTTAGAGAGCTCTCTCCTGAAAGACTGAGAGGCTCTGATAACCTCAGCTCAGTGAGGTAAAGGCACACCTCTATATGATCATTATAGATATAAAAAAATAAGAGAATAGATGAAAAACAGGTATAAAATACTGACAGTACAAAAAAGTTGTTATTAATAAACAAGAATACAGTTTGAAAGGGGAGTGATTTGTAAAATATCCATAAAGAAAAAGAAAATCTGTTTACAGTTCTGTTTGATATGGGTGGTGAGAGATGTATCCATAGATCTCTTCATGTTGCTCTCAAAGTGCACCAGATTGATGCTTTTAACTTCAATATTTAAAAAAAAAAGTCTTCCCGGGGGCATCTTTCTGTTTTGGTGGTCATGCCACTACCGGGGGGGGGGGGGGGGGGGGGGGGATCCGCGATCAGGTTAGGACATTTCGGACAGGTCCTGTGGTCAAGAACTGACTCCATAACTCTCTATTCTCTCGTCTTTTTAAGCTCCGTGAAAACACTTCCGCCGCTGAAGAGAAAAGGATGATAGTCAGGAGGTGAGGCCTCCTTTTATATGGTGTGATGCGCACGCATTCAGGTAGGCCCGCCCAAGGCAGGCTACGTCTATAGAAGTCTCAGTGGGAGAATGCTCGCAGGGTAAGGTAGTACCCATAGAGTCCAGTAGAGGGCGGAGCCTGTGAGAGATATAACTGCAGTTTGCCTCCCTGTCAGAATGACAAAGATCTTTGTAGTGAGAAACATGCATGTTTCTCACTACATTGTACAACTTATTAAAAAGATCAGTTCAATGCAACTAATGTCGTCTTAGTGTTATTGCATGATGTTAAAATTGGTTTGCCATGCATTTAGTGATGGATTGTAAACATTTGAAATGTAGCATTTAAGTGCTTCTCAGTTACAAGGTTGTTGTTTTAATAAATCAGATACTGATGGTGCAGCGCTGCACTGTATCTCTTTATATAGGCTTTTTTTCCTTAACAAATAGTTTTTGCGCTGATCAGGGGGTACTTGGCTGAATTTTTTTTTCAAAGGGGGTACATTATTGAAAAAAGTTTGAGAACCACTGCTTTAGACAATAAGAAATATAAAGTTGACTGTTGAGTTGCTCAGTTTTTTTAGATTGTCAATACTATTACTGTATAACTAATATCTCAGGTTAAATCAAATCAAATCAAATCAAATTTTATTTCTATAGCACATTTAAAAACGATTTTCGGTCGAGCCAAAGTGCTGCACATGCAGATAATAAATAACACATTCCTACTGATGTAAACAGAAGACAATAAATTACAACATCAAATATAAAAATCAAACACAGGGAAGTGTCATGAGTCGTGCTCTGCTCTGATTAGAAGGCCAGGGTGAAGAAGTGAGTTTTTAGTTTAGATTTAAAAAACCCTAGGGTCTGGGCCGACCTCACATGGAGGGGCAGAGTGTTCCAGAGCCTAGGGCCAGCTGCCGCAAAGGCTCGGTACCCTCTGGTTTTTAGCCTGGTTTTAGGCACTACCAGTAGCAGTTGGTCAGCAGACCTTAACGCTCTGGCTGGGGTGTAGCGCTGGAGGAGTTCAGCTATATAGGCCGGAGCCAGCCCATTTAGTGCTTTAAAAACAAATAAAAGGATTTAAAATCAATTCGGAACAGAATTGGAAGCCAGTGTAGTGAGGCCAGAATTGGGGTGATGTGGTCACGCTTTTTGTGGCCAGTGAGGAGACGTGCCGCTGCGTTCTGCACTAGCTGCAGGCGTTTAATTGAGGCCTGGTCCATACCCACGTATAGAGCATTGCAATAATCGAGTCTCCAGGTCACAAAGGCGTTGATAACCCTCTCCAGGTCTTTAAAAGATAAAAAAGACTTGGTTTTGGCCAATACTCTTAATTTAAAAAAGCAGGATTTCACTACGCTGCTGACCTGCTTGTCGAATTTAAAAGTGTTAGTAAAAGTCACTCCAAGATTCATGACAGAGGGGAGGATGGTTGTTTTAAGAGGACCCAGAATGTCAACAGAAGAGGCTGGAGGTTGGGGTCCAAAAAAGATGACCTCAGTCTTGCTCTCGTTAAGGTTAAGAAAATGTCTGCTCAGCCAGGACTTCATTTCTGTCAGGCAATCCATCAACTGCTGTAGTGAGTGTTTGTCATTTCCTTTGAGAAGCAGATACATCTGAACATCGTCAGCGTAGCAGTGGAAGGGAGGCACATTAAAATAAAGATTGGTCTTTAAATACATTTTGTCTTTTGAATTGTTTGTCTAAAGTCAAGGATCTAGAACTGGTACTTAGATTTAATGATACAGTCTGGTTATTATGCTGTTTGGAGGAGGCCTCACAGGTAAGAGCGCTAACTAGCTACCATCACATGTACCTTAGCTTGACTTAAATGTATTAAACGTATAATTAAGCAGTGTTGGGTGTAACGCGTTACAAAAGTAACGGAGTTACAGTAATATATTACTTTTTGCTGTAACGAAGTAATGTAACACATTACTTATGAAATGTGGGTAATATATTACCCGTTACAATGCTCAGTAACGCAGTTACAACACATTTCAACCCGAAATAAAATGGTGTTTTGTTTTTTAAGAATGTACTAACATAGCGAGACATTCCGACACCAGACACATTGTGCGGGTAGATTAGTAAACCTGGTGTTTACCCTTCAGGCTTCGCGTCGGGATCTTCGGGGCAGTTGAATGTTATGCACCCTCTATTCAAAAAAGAGAACGGAGCGAAAAATACAAACAACAAATTGTGTCAGGTGCGCGTGACCTGCTCCGCTGCGCGTGCATCATTTCCAAAGTGCTTCCACAGCAGTGACACACATCTGTGGATAATCATTTATACGAAAATGGTTAAAGCAACCATCACTAAACGCCAGCAACACTGCATCTACTGCAGACCGTAGCAACAGGTCAGATGGGGGTGTTACGTTACCCTCCGTCGTGGACACTAGCTTACTCTCGCCTGACTCGCCGCCCTCGCCCCCGGAGCAGCAGTCTTCGTCACCCGAAACTACGCCGCCCCTCTGCGGCCCGCAGGTGCCAGGATACCTCGGCAAAACAGAGCCTGCCCAGGTATATCTAAACAAGTACCCGCCTGTACAGTGGGGTAAGGCGGTCATTTTGCAGCTCGTGGTTTAAACATAGACAATGGAATATTCATGTGAAAATAGTGCCATATTCTGCCATGCCTGTAGAAATGGTGGGTCAAAAATAATGCATACAATAGTACAGATGCCTTCACCACGAATGGCTACAAAAATATCTCATATCCCAAGCTTATCAACGAGCTAATGTTGCAGCTGAAATGTTCTCCAGGTCACAAAGTCAACCTCACATGATGATGTGATACCAGTTTTCAAGCACAGTAAATATTCTCTTCCCAGAGTATATGATGGGACCAAGGTGATGATGTAGTACATGGTTTTAATAATACTTTTCAATGTTTGCCATTTCAAACCATGAGCTGGTTCAAATATTATTTGCCTTGATTTACAATATGTTCTTATTTGTTTTATCAGTACAGCTTTGAAGCTTTTGTGCTTTTCCTTGCCATAGTCCACTTTGGACTATATGAGATATTTCAGGATTGCACTTTTAACTCACTTGAAATGTTCTAACTTGCTTGGTTTCAAAACATAACAAATGCCATAATCTGTTCATTGGGACCATCAATGCTATTTTTCATTGCTGTTGCCGGCCACTATTGCTCATGTAAACCTACTACTGCTGCGCCCCCTGTAACCTCAGAGGCACCCTGAGTCATTTTGTTCTGGAGCCGGGCCTGTACACGGCCATATACTAAACACACTACAGAGCCCATTCCGTGTCCTGTTAGTGTTTACTTCCTGTCTGCCTTCTTCTGGTGATTTATCTGACGTCCAGCGCTCCGTCTTTTAACCTCTTTTCCTTTCTCTTTCTTGATCCTCCTTAGCAACCTTCATCATAGTCCTTGACAGTGGTCTGTACTGCTGTATTAACTATGTGTCACATGTTAAGAATTTACAATCAGAGTCGAGTATTCAACTAAGCCGTGTAATGCAAGTTGTTAGTAGCCTTAAGGGCCTACACAGTTGTTATGCTATACCACATCGCCCTTCACTGGATGTATAATGAGCTGCACTAAACTACATTTTAGCATTTAAAACACCTAGCTATTCTTTTGAGGTTATTTTGGTGAAAGTAACTCAAAAGTAACAAAAAAGTAGTGTAACTCATTACATTTCAGAGACAGTAATATTGTAATGTAACTTATTACTTTCAAAAGAGAGTAATAAGTAATATGTAATATATTACATTTTGGAAGTAACTTGCCCAACACTGTAATTAAGTGATATCAAAATATAAATAACTAATGTCATGCAAACATATTAATATTTGCTTGATTCCAGTGTTGAATTTAGCACAATTGCATACAAACGTTAAGGGGTTTTAAGATTCTGAAGTATTATGCTAAAAACTCAATAACTTAGGCAAGGCAAGGCAAGGCAAGTTTATTTATATAGCACTTTTCAACACAAGGCAATTCAAAGTGCTTTACAAAAAATGAAAGAGATTAAGAAAATGGCATTTAAAATCAGTCATTAAAAAGAAAAGATAATAAAATAAACATTAAAAGAAAAAATACATGGATAAAAGTTACAGTGCAGTCAATTAAACATTAAAAGAAAAAAGTACATGGATAAAAGTTACAGTGCAGTCTAAGATATGAATAGTTCAATTAAAAGCAGCGACAAAAAGAAAAGTCTTCAGCCTGGATTTAAAAGTAGTCAGAGTTGCAGCGGACCTGCAGGTTTCTTGGAGTTTGTTCCAGATATTTGGAGCATAATAACTGAACGCTGCTTTACCATGTTTAGTTCTGACTCTGGGGACAGAAAGCTGACCAGTCCCTGAAGACCTGAGAGATCTGGATGGTTCATAATTTAGCAGGAGGTCAGAAATGTATTTTGGGCCTAAACCATTCAGTGCTTTATAAACCAGCAGCAGTATTTTGAAATCTATTCTTTGACACACAGGAAGCCAGTGTAAAGACTTCAGAACTGGAGTGATGTGATCCACTTTCTTAGTGTTAGTGAGGACTCGAGCAGCAGCGTTCTGAATTAGCTGCAGCTTTCTAATAGATTTTTTAGTGAGACCTGTGAAGACACCATTGCAGTAGTCGAGTCTACTGAAGATAAAAGCATGGACAAGTTTTTCCAAATCCTGCTGTGACATTAGTCTTTTAATCCTAGATATATTCTTTAGGTGATAGTAGGCTGATTTAGTAATTGTTTTAATGTGACTGTTGAAACTCAGGTCAGAGTCCATGACTACACCTAGATTTCTGGCTTTATCTGTTGTTTTGAACATTGCACACTGAAGCGCAGCGCTAACTTTTATACGTTCTGACTTGGCTCCAAAAACCATTACCTCAGTTTTATCTTTGTTTAATTGGAGAAAGTTCTGACACATCCAGTCATTGATTTGTTCAATGCACTTACTCAGTGTTTGAATTGGAGCATAGTCTCCTGGTGAAATTGTTACGTAAATTTGTGTGTCATCTGCATAGCTATGGTAACTTATTTTGTTGTTCTTCATTATCTGAGCCAGTGGTAGCATGTAGATGTTAAAGAGAAGAGGCCCCAAGATGGAGCCTTGAGGAACCCCACATGTCATATTTGTCAACTCAGATGTGTATTTACCTATAGAAACAAAGTTGTTTCTGTCCTTTAAGTAGGATTCAAACCAATTCAGAACTGTTTCCGAAAGTCCCACCCAGTTTTCCAGTCGGTCTAGTAATATGCTGTGGTCAACAGTGTCAAACGCAGCACTGAGATCTAATAATACTAACACTGAAGTTCTGCCACTGTCTGTGTTTAAGTGGATGTCATTAAAGACCTTTACAAGAGCAGTCTCAGTGCTGTGGTTTGGACGAACACATCGAAACAGTTATTTAAATGCAAGAAGTTACTCAACTGTTGAAAAACAACTTTTTCAATGATTTTACCCAGAAATGGGAGGTTTGATATGGGCCTGTAATTGTTCATTACTGAAGCATCTAGATTATTCTTTTTTAAGAGCGGTTTAATGACTGCAGTTTTCAGGGCCTGTGGAAAAATACCTGAGTGAAGAGATTTGTTTACTATATGAAGTAGATCTGAGGCCATGCAAGGCAAAACATCTTTGAAAAATCCTGTTGGAATAATATCAAGGCAGCAGGAGGAGGATTTCAGAAGTTGAATAATGTCCTCTAGGTTTTTATCATTAATCTGATGGAATTGTGTCATGATGTCTGAATTGATGTTAAGTGGAGATAGGGACAACACATTTGCTGTTCCTGATGCAGAGGCACTGACTGCTTGTCTGATGTTCTGAATTGTGTCAGTGAAGAAGGAGGCAAAATCATTGCACGCCCTGGTGGATAGAAATTCAGAGGCTACTGACACTGGGGGGTTAGTTAGTCTGTCGACGGTAGCAAACAAGGCACGTGCGTTGTTTTAGTTTTTGGTAATGATGTCAGAGAAGAACGATTGTCGTGCGTTTTTCAATTCCAAATTATAAAGGCCAAGTCTGTCTTTATAGATTTCAAAGTGAACCTGGAGATTTGTTTTTCGCCACCTGCGTTCAGCTTTTCGACATTCTCTTTTTTCTGTTTTCACGGTCATGGCCTTTCTCCATGGAGATATTTTCTTGCCAGACACTTCCTTTACCCTAGTTGGAGCAATGGCATCTATAACATTTTTAATTTTTGAATTAAAATGATCTACTAGCTCATTTACTGAGATGTTAGCAGGGGCAAGTGTGGAAGAGAAATTCTGAGTAAACATTTCCCTAGTATTTTCAGTTAAATATCGCTTTGTGGTTACCTCTTTTTGAACATTTTTGTGAACAGAAATAGAGCTCTCAAAGAAAACACAGGAATGGTCAGAGAGTGCAACATCAGTCACCACAACCTTAGAGATATTCACACCCTTTGAGATAATTAAGTCCAGAGTGTGCCCCTTATTGTGCGTGGGCTCCGTCACATGCTGAGTCAGTCCATAGCTATCAAGAACACAAAACAGTTCTTTAGTCCCTCTGTCCTGGGGGTTGTCAACATGGATGTTAAAATCACCAACAATGACTAGACAGTCAAAGTCAATACACACTATAGACAGCAGTTCAGTAAAGTCATCAAAAAAGCTTGCATAGTATTTGGGTGGTCTATAGATATTTAGGAACAGAGCTCGAGAGGAGCATTTCAGCTGAAGGGCCACATATTCAAAAGAATCAAAGTTTCCATACGATGTCTTCCTGCATTGAAGGGAATCATTGAACAGAATAGCAACTCCACCCCCTTTCTTATGCATTCTTTCCTGACTCATACAACTAAAGTTGGGAGGGGTTGATTCGATAAGAACAGCTGCACTGTTATTTTGTTCAATCCAAGTTTCTGTTAAAAACATAAAATCGAGATTGTGCTCAGTGATAAAATCATTGATTAAAAATGTTTTTCCTGCCAAAGACCTGACATTTAATAAAGCTAGTTTAAGTTTGTTAAACACACTATCAGTCATGTTTTTTTTAACAAGCTGTGGCTGACATGGAATCACTGCTAAATTAGATACACTCACACAAACATTTGAGCGCTTCCTGTTTCTATGATTCACCGCTCTTAATCTATTACCTATCAACACAGATATCGGCAAAGCTACTGGCAGGCAGGGCCCCGACATGTCCTGGAAAGAGTTGAGAGTGCCATACGCCCTTGAGCCTGGACCCATCACATATCAGTAAGAGTTTGTTGTGTTTTGTACACACACATCCTTATCAGGCTTCGGAGACTGCAGATGCCCCCTCGAAGGGAGGGGAGGTGGTCGACGTAGGCACGGTGATGGAGACGGGCGAGATGGTGCGGGGGTAGAGGACATGCTGCCAGGGGGGGGAGGTGGTTGACGTAGGCGCGGTGATGAGGACGGGGGAGATGGTGCGCGTCTCCGCGGTGATTTTGGTGGGCGTCGTTGAGGAGCGGGGGTAAAGGACATGGGGCCAGCCCTGCGAATCGCCTTCGTTTGGTCTTTGAACTCCAGGAAGGAATCGGTGCCAACCCTCTGTATCTCCTTTGTGTGTTCATCGATCTCCAGGAGGGTGGGCGAGGGTGAAAGGGTGAACGGAGTATCCTCAAAGGCATTGACAGGGGGGGGGGGGGTGACGGGCAGTGGAGACTCCTCCATTTGTCTCATAGGTCTCCCATAATCAGAACATTCCTCAGGCGGGTGCAGTGATAATTCTTCAGGGTTTTCTGTGTGATATGTTGTGTCTTTCTCCTGTTTTGATTCCTCTTGCCGCTTGTCCTTGGCAGAGGGAACAGATTGATGACGCAGGCAGTTGAATATGTTAGAGATAAACAATTTCACTCCTGACTTGTTCAGGCAAACTCCATTTGCCTTGAAAAGATGTCTGCGATCCCAGAAAAAGTTAAAATGGTCAATAAAATGAACAGAATGGTCAGTACAGGCCGTTGAAAGCCAGGTGTTCAGTGCAAACAATCTGCTGAATCTCTCCACTCCTCTTCTGACTGGCGGTAGAGGGCCACTGATGAACACCTCTGCATTTAGAGAGCTGGCAGTTTCCAACAAACATTTAAAGTCTTCTTTCAGCACTTCTGACTGTTGTTTCACAACATCATTTGTTCCAATGTGCAGTACCACATTCTTCACAGTCGGATGTTCAGCCCCAATATGCAGGATCTTCTCAGCCAAGTCAGAGACCACATCCTTGGGAAAACAGAGTACTTTGGTGTTGTTCTTATTACACAGACCTTTTACATCTCTTACAGCAGAGTCACCCACAATCAGAGTTTCAGGCCCAGTCGTTAGCTTTCCCTCTAGCCTTTTACTTTTAGAGTAGCTATTGGTCCTTACCCTGCTGCGTGAAGAGGACAGGTTATCCAGGTCATCAGATCTCCGGTTCTCGGTCAGCGGAGCGTATCTGTTCTGGATTGGCACACTTGGTGGTTTAGGAGGATTGTTTGTAATTCTCCCTTTAGCAGCTGTCCACTGCTGTTTCCTAGTATGAATAGGGGTTGAAGAGGCGCTCTTCCTGGGTGATAACAATGCAGGCCAGCCGGTCGCATCACAGATTTCGGAGCTCTGGGCTCTGCCTGTTATCCGTCCTCCCAAATCCCATGGAAATGATTTACTCTTAGGCTTTGCACCCAGAGAGTTCCAGGGAGGACTACCATTTGTAGATTTATTACCCGGTACACAGCCCTCCTGTTCATTGGAATCCTTGTAGCTGCTAACTAGCTGTGCGTTAGCATACCCTTCTCCATTATTTTGCAACACTGGTAAAGTCGTGTCATTCCCACAACATAGTCCATTCACTTCCACGTTAACTTCCAACCGTTGCATTTTCATTTCCAACACAGCCATCTTCTGTATAAGTTTCTGGAAGTCATCTGTAGAGAACGGAGGCATTTTGCTACCAACTAGCTAAATAGCAGTAGCCTACCAGGCTTTAGCTGTTGCTTGGCCACGCTATTGTAAGACTGACGTCGTCGTAAAAATATTGAAATATGGCTGAAACCCTCCGTCTATTTACGAAGATGAACTGTCCCAGTGATAAGTTAATGTCCAGGAGCCGCTGCTCGAAGTTTTCAGAGAATAAGAATAGGAAAATCAGCATAAAAAGTAAGCAGAGGCAAGAGCAAGCAGAAAAGCGTCTGCACTGTAAGAAAGATAAGCAAGATGGACTTAGATTATTATTTATAGTTTTGCTGAATAGTTTCATGTCCGCTTACCTTAGAAACGTAAAATGCGACGGCAGTGTGCAGATGGGGAGCATGTTAGCTTAGCTTGGTAGCTTCAGCTAGCTCTGGAACTTCCAGCTCGGTGACAGCAGGTCCCGCCTCAGCTCCGCCTCTTTGCCCTTATTTGGAGCAGGCGGGAGTTGAACTCTGACGTCACTGTCGAGCCGTTAGTGGCCGACTCCGCCTACTAAGGGCTTCTCGGCAACTCTGCAGAATCCTATGGGTGACGTCACGGACCCTACAGTCTATGGACGCTGTCACTACCTGATCTGTCCCAAGCCCCCAGGAAGTGCGCCGGAGTCTGATGAGAATATTCGTGCTGGTCAAACGGCGGTACTACACTTCCTTTAGGTTGCTGGGCGCGGAAACACTTTTTCCCATTGACTTACATGGGGAAAGAGTGGTCTGTAACTCGTTGGATAATTTTTAAACTAAATAAACTACCCAGTATGAACACTTGTATAGCCCTTATCAAAAACTTTCGTTCCTCAAGTTGTAAAAATGTGCTAATAACGTTATTCTGAGAGTTATTTCCCTCGGCATTATGAACGCGCATCTAACTCACGGGACCGCGCCGCCCGGCACATTCATGTTCCGTGTTCAGTACTACATGAGTTTCTCTTTACCCATGGATGCACAATAACAACGGACCATATCGCCTTACCGCCAGCCCACGGAGCTGTAATAATGGATATATTGCACATGTTTGCTGTAATTCATCATTTGTAAAATATTATACTACATACTACTATGATGTAAATCTTGTACCGTAAATGTTGTATTAAATAAAGTTAATATTACCGACGTAGATTAACGTTCCTGTAGCTTCTTATTGCACTTGCAATTGTTTTAGTTACTTGTGGGCTACTTAACATGAATAATCACAGTTACTATCCTTTTACTCCATCACATTTCAAAAAGAAATAGGCTATTGTTATTTTAACTCCACCACAGTAATCCATCATCAGCTTTACTTTTTAGATAAGTTTTAACTCACAATTGATCATAACAGGCTTCAACATATACATTTTTATATATTACCAAGTGGTTTCATGTACAACCCACACAAGTATCATGCTAAATTAAGCTCTGTTGCTTGGATATCACTAGATCCTGATGTCAGCGTAATATAAAAGTACATAACGATTGATGTGTAATTTAGCATAATTTACTAGCTAGCCGCTAGCTGCTAACTGCCGCCTCGTTAATATAAATCCAGTACCATGCTGTCATGAACGCGCGGTGCTGTTACGTGTACGCAAATTCACGTGCTTAATGTGAACGAGCCTTTTGGGCGGCGTGGTTAAAGTTGCGCATGCTCTATGAGCGCACATACGGGTACTTCTCAGGCATGCCGGGTAATCTGTGACGTTTCGCTCTCTCAAAAGTTGGGCCATTTTGTCATCATGTGCCATTGAGCAACTCTCATAGGAATGAATGAGGCCCCGCCTCCCACGCTGTATCCAGTTCTTATTATACATCCATGATCTGTCCCCCTGCCCGATCGGTACTGCGCATGTGCGAGATGGTCCGCCATATTGGACAACTCCGGACGGCAACCCAAGATGGACACTTGAGACAGTGGCTTTTAGCAAAGCTCAAAAATAAAACGAGAGAGAGATGAGTTATTGTTATTACAAACGTGACTTCACTATTATTCTCTCTTTATATTGGGTTGTTTTATTTGGGGTTAAGTACATTGTCAGAATAAGTGAGAAATGAATTAACTTCTGTTAGACAGCCATATGCCATACATTTTTGCATACATTCACAGTAAATATGTATTCAGTATGATAGCTGTCTAACAGAAGTTAAATACATTTCTCACTTATTCTGACAATGTACTTAACCCCAAATAAAAGAACCCCATAAAAAGAGTTGTTAAATAATAGTGAAGTCACGTTGTAATAACAATAACAATAACTCATCTCAACCCAAGTAGGACAACATTGACACAGTGGCTTTTGGCAAAGCTCAAAAGGACAGCCATATGCCATACATTTGTGCACACATTCACAGTAAATATGTATTCAGTATGATAGCTGTCTAACAGAAGTTAAATTAATTTCTCACTTATTCTGACAATGTACTTAACCCCAAATAAAAGAACCCCATAAAAAGAGTTGTTAAATAATAGTGAAGTCACGTTGTATTAACAATAACTCATCTCTCTCTCGTTTTATTTTTGAGCTTTGCTAAAAGCCACTGTCTCAAGTGTCCATCTTGGGTTGCCGTCCGGAGTTGTCCAATATGGCGGACCATCTCGCACATGCGCACTGCAGATCGGGCAGAGCTGCAGATCGGGTAGTGACAGTGACTCTGGCTGCTTCTCAGGTCGATTAAATGGAATCCTTGCTTCTCTCACTTACGTCGTTTCCCTGCGTTTAGTCCCTCCCACCAGGGAAGCATGGAGGGACGCAAGGAAACCACGAGAAGCAGGGAAATGAGTTTTAAGAGCAATGGGACGTCCTTTCCTCCGGAGCGTCACTTGAAGCGACGTCCGTTTGTGATGACGCTGCACAGCTGATCGTCTGACAGCAGCTCTGTTCCCGTTATTTCCACACACACCCCCGCCTCTGTTAGTACACATTTACTGACACAAACATTTGTATCATCTGTTGTAGACCCCAATAAATAAAATAAAATAAGAACTAATTCTCAAAAAAGATAAACGCCATTCTTAAAATGTATTGTGTGAACAATAGTTTGATTACTATTGATTAGAGTGCACAATAGAAATAAAATAATTGAGAGAAGAAAAAGAGATATGTTATCTATCAAAACCCAGTTAGATTAACATTCATTGGATTGCACACTTTGTTTGTTTGTTTGGATATGTAGCACATTAACATTTTAATAGCACTTAATGACTGAATGGAAATTACAATAAATGAAAATGTAAAACGAAAAAAGCCATCATGAAAATGTTTCCAAAAAATGAATTAAATGATTTTTGACCACTTTGTTGTTCAGATATATCACATATTTGTAACTAAATGAGACATGAATTGAAACAAAACACGGTATAAACTGAGGAGTGACTCCCGTGAGGTTCATGTGTTTTCTTCACTCTGCTCTCATGTCAAGAAGCATCAGATCAGTGCATGCACTGCCTCGTCCAATCAGTGAGCGATACACAGTAAGGGGGCGGGGTGAGTATCTGAGGATTTCATCGGAGGATGGTCTGGTGGTTCCTCGGTTATCGCTCCTCCATGATCGCTCCTCGCTCCTCGATCCTCCGGCAGAAATAAGAGCCATGGGACGGTACTCAAGATGGCGCAGGCAAATCAACTTCCGGTGAGACCGAGGACCGAGGAGCGAGGAAATGAAAATAGTCGACCTGAGAAGCAGCCAGTGACATCGGGTAGTGACAGACGCTACTCAAGATGGCGCAGACAAATCAACTTCCGGTGATACTGAGGACCGACGAACGAGGAAATGAAAATAATCGACCTGAGAAGCAGCCCGAGGACCGGGAAGCGAGGAAATGAAAAATAAGTAGCCTAACTTGAGATTCACCCTACAGACGCAAGGAAAATACACAAGTGAAGGACGCAGGGATGCAAGTTATGCGACTTGGAATGCAGCTAATGTATGCAAATGATTCATCCTGTTCTTCTGATTGGCTAAGCGGACGAACGTTTCTCGTGTCGGATTGGCTGCTGTTGTCTCGGACACCTCCCCAGGCCACGTCGCACATTGCTCGCCATTTTCCCATCTTCTGAAGCCAGAATCTGTTTATTCTGCTGTCACGGTGTCATTCAACGCTGTCAGCTCCTAAATTAATCGTGACCGGAGACTAACTGAACTATTTAAAGAGTTCTCAATCGGTTTTCCTCTGCTGGAGCTGCCATAAACATGAACGTTTTCAGGCTAACCGGCGATCTCTCCCACCTAGCAGCCATCATCATCCTGCTGCTAAAAATATGGAAAACCAGGTCTTGTGCCGGTAAGTCGTCATGTACCCTCTCTCACAGTGTGTCCGGTGTGTCTGTAGTGTGTGTGCAGCCACAGTTGTGAGGGCTGTGGAGCTTGTCCTGTGATGTTGTTAGGCGCCACAGCCAGTCCTTAGCTAACCAACGTTAGCCAGCTGGCAGCTCACCCTGACGTCAGCCAGCAGAGAGACATTAACTCGACTGGTTGTAAGGGAGTCGTAATAAAAGCTAAAGTCAAGAAGAAGCAGCTGTGGCGTCCAGCTAGCATCAGATGTGTAGCTAGCCTGGACCCGCAGCGGGCCCTAGCAACCTGAGGGAGGAAGGGACAGGGGACCAGAGGGCCACATGCAGCGGGTCTTAGTTTGGCCTTTCAGTTGGACCAAACTTTGCTAGCTTGATGTCTCGGCCCCGGTCACTGCCGGCCGGTGTGTCCGCTCAGTGTGTCCCCTCAGTGTGTCAGCACCCAGCACCAGGCTGACAGCTGCAGCGTCAGAGGGGGACACGGGCAGGGGACACGGGCAGGGGGAAAGATCGTGCTACAGGTTGTTATCAGGAGGAAACTTGGCTGTGTGCTTCCAAAGACCAAAGGTGAGGCTGCATCAGTGATACAGACGGTCACCTGAGTTATGTCATTACAGGGGAGCCTGAGAGGAGATATTACAGAGTCAAGGGCTTTATGGCCATATGAACAGTGGCTACAGTTTAGTTATAGCAATGGGAGTCTCAAGTCCTAGGCTCCGCCAACCATACAACATAAATATATAAGACATACAACAATAACATAGAGCAAGAACAAACGGAGTAGAAATAAGCTAGTGCTAATGTTGTGCAGGTAATATGTGTTTGATGTTGGAGCAGAGAGACACTGGGTGAAAGCAGCTGTGTGAATAGTGTATAACAACTGTAGCTACCTATAATGTAGCGATCTCTGATGCCCCCCCCCCCCCCAGTCTGACAGGGAAGCAGAGGCTGCTTATTAAAGAGTGACAGTGTAACTTCTTAATATAACATGCTCCTGAACTCAAGTAGCTACCATTACATGCCAGAGAACCAGAGTAATAAACTCACTTTTTCCAAGCAAATGTTACGTTTTATTTGTTAAGATGTTGTTATCTTAGTCTAGGCTTTGATATGTAATATGTAGTGCCTGTATGGAGGCTGGCTGCAGGAAGGGCACGTTGCATTGTGAACAAATGAAAAGCTGTCACATGTTGCTGGTTCACTTTGGGAACCTGATCAAACACAATAGTGTTTGAATGAAGATGTTGCTAATGATGTGTTATTCCACTCCACTAACCTCACTGTGTGCATTTACCGGGGTGAGCTACGTCTGCTTCCTTCAAACACAAATCACTCACTTATGTTAAGGATTCTGGGACGTCAGAATGTTTTGAATGCCCTCTGCTGTGTCCTCAGGTATTTCTGGGAAGAGTCAGGTTCTGTTTGCCCTGGTGTTCACCAGCCGCTACCTGGACCTCCTCACCTCCTTCATCTCTCTCTACAACACCACCATGAAGGTGAGACACCCCGCTCTCACTCTTATATCCTGTTCAACTAAATACAGTGCTCAGGCCTTACTAATGCACCACACCTGTGTTTGCTAAAGGAACACCTGTCGTGTTTCTACTTGATTGTATGACGGGTCAGTACACACTGGAACAAGTGAATACTTTCCTCTCATGCTTCTGTCTTTCAGGTCATCTACATTGGCTGTGCGTACGCCACTGTGTACCTGATTTACATGAAGTTCAAGGCGACCTATGATGGGAACCATGACACATTCAGAGTGGAGTTCCTGGTAGTCCCTGTTGGTGGCCTGGCTTTCCTAGTGAATCATGACTTCTCTCCTCTCGAGGTAAGATACCCCCCTCCCCCCCATACAGCGGAGCTGCTTCTGTTTTTGAATGTCATTTATCCTGCAACAGGTCATCTCTGGGTCTCAGTCACACACACATTTGGTTCTCTCATGTCTGTGAACATACATTGCTCTGTCTTTGCTTTCTCACTCACTCACTCACTCACTCACTCACTCACTCAAGGGCATAGGAAAGATAGTATAAACATGACATGTTAAGCACACACACACATATGTAGGGCTGCAACAAACGACTAATTTGATAGTCGATTAATGAAACGATTAATCGACTATTCAGACTATTACTGTATGCCTCGCACAATTTCTCAAACGCTCTTAGTTAGCCATCAACTTTTAGATGTAGCTTGAGGTTGTTTTAGGCATGTGGAAACTAACAATGAAGACAATAAAGATGAATACTTGATTCAAAAATACATATATTATTAAATTAACTTAAACAAATTGTTTACAAAACTAACATTGCTTTTTATTTAAATAAAATAAATAATATTTCACATCAAAAGAAACAACAATGTTTTAACAAATCGTATTAAATAATGTGATGACAGAACTGTAAACAGAATAGCTGAAACTTTAACAAAATAAAGAGTAACTCAGTTTCCTCTAATCATTAACCCATGTTTGTATAATGTAGCTAACTCTGTGTTGCTGCTAGCATACATAACACCTGACGTGGAAACGTTACTCGTGGATGGGGGGGCTACAGGGCTACTAGAAAGACAGTGGAACCCGGTGCATTCCTCCGTCTGGATGTGGAGCACTTTTGATAAATGTTTAGACACATTGCTCGTGTTACCGCCCTTACATGCTAAACTCTTATTGCACTTATGGTAACGAGCATCGAGACGGGTAAAGTTTAAGCACACCTTGGAGCGCGTTCTCTCCGCCATCTCCTCCGTGTGTGTGTTGCTGCATGTAGCAGCTGCGTGTGTGTAAACTGCCCCGCCCCCTCGCACACAGACAGGAGAGAAAGATCGAAAATACATCATAGATGCATTTTGTCTTTTCGCATGTTGGCGACACTAAGACTGCGATATAATGCTTATGTAGCAATAATACATGACATGTATTTTTTAAATGTCTCCAGTACCGATAAAAAGACCAATAACGTTGGAGCTTAACGGCACGTAAAACACACGTGATGACGTCACCAACGAATCGACGACTGAATTAGTTGGCAACTAATTTGGTCATCGATTTTAATCAATTAAGTGGATTAGTTGTTGCACCCCTACACATATGTTGGTGTATTTGAACACACAGTGCAGGTTTGTCAGAAAGAAAGAACATGAACTGTAGAATGAAGAGAACAC
Source organism: Gymnodraco acuticeps (assembly GCF_902827175.1). Taxonomy (NCBI): domain Eukaryota; kingdom Metazoa; phylum Chordata; class Actinopteri; order Perciformes; family Bathydraconidae; genus Gymnodraco; species Gymnodraco acuticeps. Next base: position 343,521 of record NW_022992297.1, read on the forward strand.
ACAGTTTGGTTACCCTCTTGTACACACACAGCTTCTAACAGCCAGTAACCATTAGCTTCAGGTGTTAAGAGACGCAACACTGTGCTGCTCATGGCTCACTGTTGCTCAAGGTTTGTTGCACGGTTCAAATTAAAATACAAAGCACACATTTGCAGTCCAGTAGCGTACCTAAGCCTAAAGCTTTGTGTAGTTGAACTTCATTTACTACTATAGTTATTTTTGCTAGGATTCTTCGAACCTACATGTATTTGAAGTCAGTGGTTTACCTCGGACATCTGTGCACCATTATTTCCCACAAACACTGTCTGTCTGGCTCAGATTCTCTGGACATTCTCCATCTACCTGGAGTCGGTGGCCATCCTGCCTCAGCTTTTCATGATCAGCAAGACGGGGGAGGCAGAGACCATCACCACCCACTACCTGTTCTTCCTGGGCCTGTACAGAGCGCTGTACCTCATAAACTGGATATGGAGGTTCTACTTTGAGGGTTTTTTCGACATGATCGCCATTGTTGCCGGGGTGGTGCAAACCATCCTCTACTGCGACTTCTTCTATCTTTATGTAACAAAAGGTGAGTGCTGCTGCATTTAGTTTGGGACAGAGTTTTTTCTTTTGCTTCTTTAGAATCAGTGGTGACTTAACTGTGAATCAACTCAAAGCACTTTTTACTGTAGGGCTATTCAGCTCATTGAAGAGTGACCACTGTCAAGTCAAATGTCATCATCTTGAAATCTATATACACCCCGAGACTATCCAGTAGGCATGATAACGTTTTAATGAATGTAATGAGTGTAGAACTAAATGGCATTGATAAATGTAATTGAATGTATTTCACAGTAGCACCACGTCTCAGAAACAATGTCGCGGTTCAGATTTCAAAGTTAAACCTGATCTGGAGAGGAGATGATTATTACATTTTGGAATAATGGCGTGCTCAATTGTTCTATGAAGATAGAAAGCTAGAGAAAGAAGGTTAAAGTCCTTCCTCAGAGCTGACACAAAGAGACTGATCCTTCGTCCTGAAGCTGCAATAACACTGTGTTGAATGCTCTTGTTTCAGTGCTGAAAGGGAAGAAGCTGAGTCTGCCAGCTTAGGTGCCAAAGAGGAGTGTTTAGGCAGACGGACAGAGGGGAGGACGGGTGGTAGTGGACCCTGACCCCCCCCCCCCACCACCACGGCTTCCTCCTCTTCCCCTCCTGCCAGTGTAAGATGCCTGAGACAGAGAGCGGATGGGCTGCTGGCTGCACCCTCTCCAGAGTCAGTGGATCAGAACTCCTGCAGAGGCTGGTCCATGGCCTTCAGATTTCTGTTTGACGCACCTTGCCTTAACTTTTTTATTACTCTGTATAAAGAACGAAAAAAAACTTGAGAAGTTTTCTACAGAAAAATGTGTTCTCTGAAGATTTGACACATTACTGAAGATGTATAATTGCCTATAATTTGGCATTGTATGATATTGAAGCAGACTTTTTGTGGTGGGATATTACTGACTCAAGCGTTTGTCATAGTATTTGCAATCAACATAAATGTGCATTGTTTTTTCCGAATCAGTTTGAGGAGGATTTGTAGAATCCTCATAACTTTGCTGGTCAAATGACTCGTGTTTAGCTCTTCTGTTTTTGGTCACTATGCATTCCCATGTATAAAGAATATCTGTTTTAGTGTCCCTTGGTAGAAAATACATCTACACACAGATACCATCATTTAACATTCTCCTTTCCAAAAGAAGGGTTTTTTGGCAGGGCCCTAAAAATGGACTGATATAAGTGGTTTCTGTGTAAAACAAAGTAAAGGGTTGAAAAGACACCAATGAACTTCTATCACTGTAAATGTCTTTCTTCATTGAAAAGGTCCTTTTACTACCCAGCAGGCGCAGTATGTATCACCTGTAAGTATACAACATGGAGTTCATTGGCTCCTTAAGTGAGTTCACAGGTTATGTGCTCAATGTGAACTCACAACAGGATTGAAAGTCTTTAATTGTCCTTTCGGGAGCAGATACATTTATGATTTCTTTCTTGGTTTAATATGAACAGTCTGTAGCTGTGCTTCATTTGAACAGAGCACACTCCCACACCATCACTGTTACACTGAATCTGAAAGACTCAAGACTTACCTGCTTCTATTTGATTTGATATGCACCATTCCAAGTTTGCTTTTCATTTCTAACCATTCTGCATGATCTTGCCACCACAAATAAATAATTGATGTGCTATGGTTACAAATATGTCCCAACTCATTTACTATTGCAGCCCTAAACCTGTCTGGACTCTCCATGTAGAGAGGAGATGGACTTTTCTTAATCCCTGTGGGGAAATTGTTTCTCTGCATTTGACCCATCCTAGTGTTAGGAGCAGTGTGCTGCCATTTTGAACAGCGCCCGGGGAGCAGTGTGGGGAACGGTGCCTTGCTCAGGGACACCTCGGTAGCACTTGGTCTTGCCGGGACTTGAACTGGTGACCTTCCAGTTGCCAAGCCAAGTCCCTATCGACTTCGCCACCACCGCTCTCCATGTAGAGTTAACACAACATGTCTAAATTGATGCAAAAGAACCAGAGATAGCCCTTTCTTTCAGCACACACATTCTTGTAAAAGCTGATGTCTGCATTACACACACTGCTGCATTACACACACTGCATCTGGTTCAGGTTAGGGTTATGCTAGCAGCGGGGTCATTGGATTTTCTTTTCACAAATGGATATTCAAAAACAAAAAAACGACTGGATAAAATTGAAAAACCAAAATTGAAATATAAGGCGTTTTTCTTTATCATGGTCAAAAAGGGATTTACTAAACTTAAAAAACGGGATGATTTTCATTTTCTACTTCTCAAAACAAAAACAAAAATCACTAGAAAACAGAAACAAAAAAACTACAGTTTTTTCATATTCTGCTACCGGAAGTTACCTTTCAAAATAAGAGCGCAGATGAGGACGGTCAATCTGTGTATCTACGGTCCATTTGTTTTCACAACGAAAACAGCCAAGACACATATTGAGCCCAGAAAATGAACGTTATTAAGGGCTGTAAATATAATAGGCCTGTGTCTAAAATGGACAACATTGTTAGGAGAGTTCAACTATACAGCGATTCTACACTGCGGTCTCTCGAGTTTATTTATTATTTGTTCTGCCAATAGTTCTTCGTGAGATTGACACTGTTGGACTCAGTAGGCTAGTAGTGAAACTACTCCCACATTAAGTAGGGGAGAGTGGGGTAAATTGAGCCATTTTTTAGTTATGCTGGAGAAATGACATAGTAAAAATGAAAACACACACCTATAATTCAGGATGTCTCCTATCAATGGCAATGATAATAATTAATATTTGATCAAGGGCAGTGAAAATATTACTTCTTTTTTAAAAAAAAAGGCTTGTGGCTCAACTTGCCCCAGTGTAGGGGTAAGTTGATCCAGGTCAGGGGGTAAATTGAACCACTGTTCAAACCTGGGAATACCTACAACAAATATTAAAGGTAACTATAAACAATAAATAACAAACCAAATACAAGCTTAGTTTTTCAAATATTTTTAATATACATTTCGATTGAATTGATTGATTTTTTTTTAACATGTTAAAAGGAAAAGTAATCATACAAATGGTGATACAATTGCATACATCTTACCAATCAAACCCAGAGTAAATTCAACTTTAAATGTAGCCTACAATGAGCTCTTATTATCAACTTGGCCTACTTTCATTCATTTCTCCATTGAAAAACTGGCTCAACTTACCCCACGGCCCATGGTTCACTTTACCCCACAGCCACCATTTTTAGAAAAAATAGCCTAGCGTTAAAATTCAGAGTCATCTTTAGCTTAATGATTCACATGGTGTAATACGCTGCCAACACATCAACATATACAATATATGTTTAAACCTGGATACAATTTTTTTGACATGACAGCCGATATAGCTGACATCTAGAACATTTACTTTGACAAGCAAAACACGTTTTTTTGTAAAAATGTTTACTTACCAGACCACAATGAGCATCTCTCTTTCACAGGCAAGGAGCAATGGGTGGAGCTTGCATAATTTCTGGTCACTTGATTACAACTATAAGGCGTTGCCTGGTTACAGGGGGTGGTTCAATTTACCCACTGGCTCAACTTACCCCCTTCTCCCTACTATGAAGTACTTTTTGAGTAATCCTCTGTCAATGTCCCCTCCTGAGAACAAGAATGCATGTTTCTCTGCTATTTTGAATCAGCGTTAAAACACCTTTCTTCATGAGACTGATATTGTTGGACAGAGTATTTTAAGAGGATATGGAGGTAGACATGATATCAGCAATACTTCCAGTCAGTAGTCCGGCAGCAGCATTTTACACCTTTTTGCCCGCTATTTAAATTGACTTTGGTTGAAGTTAATAACAATATTGATATTATATAGATATAGCATTGATGCAGTCTTTCTGAACACTTTTAAAATAAAATACTGCAAATGAAGAATGTTTTTAATGTTCCGCACAGATAGGCCTTAACTTGAATTTGAAAACACGTGGCAACTTTATTATTAATACAGCAGATGAAAAGATTTGTGGAAGGATAAATTCTTCATGGGCTTCAATGGCTCTCTAGATAAAGGGCGTTTTATGGTTGCTTGTATTATCCTCAGATAGTGGTTTGTTTAAATAACTAGTGACATTTGAATAAATATTGCAAAAAAGGCATAACCTGGCCGGCTTAACCCGTCTGTATTTCTTCAAGCACCACAAGATCCAGAGTTTATAAAGTACAATTCTGGGCCATTGATTGTGTCATTTCTCCAAACACATACAGTAAAAATGCCTGTTTTGAAGCCTTAAAATGGTGCAGGAAAAGGACTTTACATTGTATTATACTTAAAGACAGGACTATTCAGAAGAGAAAAAGGAAAGAAAATTGTTATAATAATGGGTGATGTAACATTAATGACATACATTATATGAGGTCCTTGGCACTCATGGGTGTCTCCTTGGGTCATTTTGTGATCATGGGGCATCACCCTTACAGCATCAGGACAATATCATATGGAGTCAGACACTGGAAGTGTGCTGGAGGCGTTGACTGGGACTGATGGAAGGATGAGGCTGATGAGACTGAAGAATCTGTGAGGAACGAACTAGCGGCTGAGAAATAATCATATATTAAAAGACTGCAGCATCATAAGAGGCCAACAAGAGTGACAGTGTGTCACTGTGCTGAAGGATAATAATAATAATAATAATACATTTAATTTATATAGCGCTTCTCATCTGCCAAGACAAATCTCGAAGTGCTTCACAACAAGGGATACTGATACACTTTGAGAGATTAAACAAATAATTGTAATAATAATAAGAAATCAAAAAATAAAATATAAAATATAAAATAGAGTACAAAAATAAAAGTCGGAGATAAATGGCAGTACTCCAGGTGTACCATGCTCAAAGTTTATTGGAAGGCCTGCCGAAAGAAGAGGGTCTTAAGGCCGGTTTTGAAGACCTCGGTGGAAGGGGCAGATCTCAGCTGATCTGGGAGGGAGTTCCAGAGGCGCGGGGCGAATGAGCAGAAGGCTCGGTCTCCCATTGTTCGGAGACGTGTGCGGGGGATGTAAAGAAGAGGAGCGTGGCTGGAGCGGAGAGAGCGGGTAGATGTCTGGGTATGGATGAGGTCACAGAGGTATTTTGGGCTTTGTCCATACTGGGCTTTGTACGTGAGGAGCAGAACCTTAAACTGGATCCTGTAGTGGACTGGGAGCCAGTGTAGTTTTGCAAGTATGGGGGTTATGTGTGCGGACCTTTTTGTACCGGTGAGAACTCTGGCTGTGCTGTTCTGGACAAGTTGCAAGCGGTTGATGGATTTGGCTGGGAGACCGGAGAGGAGTGCATTGCAATAGTCTAGTCTTGAGAAGACGAGTGCATGAACCAGTTTTTTGATATTTGTGACCAGCTATCCAGGCCAGTCTCTAAAGACTTTCCAAGGTCTTTAGAGACTGGCGTTTTTAATAAAGAAAAAACAATTGGACGGTAGATACACGGATTAAAAAAAATCCGTGTATCTACCGTCCAATTGTTTTTCTTTATTATACACGGAAAAGGAAGAGCGTTTGAGAGGCCTTTTTGCTTTTCACCTTACTGAATGGTCTAATGGTCAGTGAAACGGGGGGCGGGGCGAAACGTTGGGTTACGTATTGTAACCCTTGTTATATTAGCACAGGCGGAGCCCTTAACTGGACTCTATGGGTACTACCTTACCCTGCGAGCATTCTCCCACTGAGACTTCTATAGACGTAGCCGGCCTTGGGCGGGCCTACCTGAATGTGCGCGCATCACACCGTATAAAAGGAGGCCTCGCCTCCTGACTATCATCCTACACCTCTCTTCAGCGAGCGGAATAGGACAGACAGTGCCCTGAGTAGAGGGCTCCGCCTGTGCTAATATAACAATGGTTACAATACGTAACCCAACGTTATATCTCTCACAGGCTCCGCCCTCTACTGGACTCTATGGGTACAGTGGGTGGAGCCCCGATGTATACGCGCACTGTCGTCCAACAACATTCCACCCTACTGCCCCTGACCGGCTTTTCTGGTCAGCAGCTGCTGCCCCACATTCTCCTTTAACCCGGTGAAATCTGGGCTGTGGCTGACAGAGCACACCCTGCTGCGCTTACCTCGCAAAAAGTGTGCTCAAAAAACAGTGCCGGGGGACCCCCCCCCCGCCCATAGACGGATGGGGAGAGCCCCCTCGGCCCCGAATGGGCTTACTACACGCCTGCCTCCCTGAATCCCTAAGGATAACAGGGAGAGCGCCAGAGCCCATGCCCCACACTCCAACACTGACCCCGTGCAGAGTGTGTGGACTAAAGTGTGGAGGGCTACCCCCCTCCAGGAGGAGAGCAGCCCTCCAGCCCTGTAAGGGCCCAGCGCGCCCCTCGCCCATCCCGGGACCCTCAGAGGGCCCGAGAACAGTGAAGGCGCATTACGTCCGGGGAGGGGGTCAGATGCCAACTGACCCACAACCCCCCCCCCTACCAGTCCTGTGTTGCCCCCGCAATCACAGACGAGGAGAAAGAGCCCGACATGTCCAAGAGATAAAACCTGATGAAGGGGCCTGGCGTCGACCAAGACGCCGCTGTGCATATATCCTCCACACTCACACCGTTGAATAAGGCTGTTGACACAGCTACTATGGAGGACGGAACATGACTTAAGTATAAATAAATAAATGTATGAAGAAATACAGGAATAAATAAATAAATACGTAAATAAATAAATAAATACAGGAATAAATAAATACAGGAATAAATAAATGACGAAATAAATACAGAAATAAATAAATGTTGAAATTAATACACAAATAAATAAATAAAAGAATAAATGCATAAATAAATATGGAAATAAATACATCAATGTATAAATAAATAAATAAAAGTCGAAAATAAAACAGAACACACGTTATTATATATCTTTCATTTATTTCTACATTTACGCGACATACATTTATTCATTTATGTATTTATGTGTCCGTATGCTAATGAGGTGGGCGGTCCTAACCTCAGTCTGAAGCAGGATTCGCCAATTGTTGGAGCCAGGCAGAAGCAATAGATTCGTGGCAAGTCACATCTGTACATTCTGTGTACATTGTCGGCAACTCGCTAATAATGGCTTCGGCTGGAAGGGCGCTGGCAGACCTTCTGCGGGATGCGGCTAACCAGCTTGAAAACTGTAAGTGACTCATGTTTTGGTCTAGTGTAAGACTGATATGACAATGTAAAAAAACTGATCTGTGTGTTAAAATGCCAATGTACAGTTTTGTACCCAATGTGGCGCTATGTTATGTTTTGTGCAGCACCAAGGACCGCTAACGCGCCAGTTTCGTCTCCTCCTCCTCATCCGTTACATAACGGGACTCCCAGACACCCAGTGGACGGTAGGTCTTTGCATCAAATTATTTGTAATGCAAATCCGATCAGTTTACTAAGTTTATATTGCCAATGACAAGTTATTTGATTCAGTTTCTGTCCACCAGCTTGAAGGGATCATTATATTTATAGTGTGTGATGCTAACGCTAACCAACATTTCCCCCCTGGATTCTCGTTGAATCATTATTTCCTTGCACTCAATATTGCTTATCTTCTTAACTTGATCCTAGCCGAAGTTTCAAGACTGTTTGGCCCCTACATGGGAGGGAGGAGGACGGCAGGGCGGCAAACCCTTTCTGGTCCTGCACACCTGCATTCTTATACCCATTTATTCTGTTGCCTTGAGGACAAGAATGCAGCCTTAGTCCCCAACCGATACGCCAAAGAAAGACTCGCTGCTGCTGGCTTTGGTGAAAAACGGCTCACATTTAAAGGTCTGTCAGTCATTAGAATGACGATTATCAATCGCTCTTTCCTTTTCTGTCTATTTTTTATGGTAAATGTACATTTGTGATATATAAATATATTGAGTTACCCTTACAATCATAACATTATCTTTATGTTAGATCTCTTATGTGTATCATCTATTTCTAGGCAGCCATACAGATTCAAATGAATTCCTCGAATTCTTGATGGATGCCTATCCAAAACTGCGGAACGGTGGCGGTTTCGAGTTGCTAAAAATATCTGGCACTACGAGAAGTCGCCACTTGATTGTGATCCCCTGTCCCAATGAGGGTTACTATGTCAGATATTTGAAGGACCCTCAGACCCAGATTGGCCATTCTACGGTTTTCATTAGACCAATGCAAAGAACCCTGAATTTGGACCCTGTAAGTTCCTCACTTCTATAGTGGTGTCACAATATTAAAGTGGAATCTGTGACTTACAGTAACATAATTGTTCGCTTGTGATGTAGTTTAAAACTATTTTGTTTACAGGCATGTCGATCAGAAGGCGACAACGTGTTAATTGGACCAAATCAGAATCATCTGTGGAGAGGAGTTCCCCTTTTCCAGAATCAAGGATCACAGCAATAACTGCACGAGGTATTACTCTCTACAGAACTAAACATCACATTCGCCAGGCACACTGCAACTGCATGTGTAGACACACAATAACCAATAAGCATAAGGCTGTGGGATGCTGCAAATGGATGTAAAATATTTTGACATATCAGCACATCTGAGGTTTTATAATTATGGGGCCAGATATTAGTACTTTTTGTTCCAACAATCCCTCTGTAACACCATATTCTGCTGTCCTCTATAATACATTTAAATATGAAAGATATACATTCTGGATGTTGGTTTTGAGGAAAAGTAACATTTGGTTTACTTTTCATTCTATGTATATGCCCATCTTTTTCTAGAGTGTGATATGTAATGTAAAGTATACTAGACCAAATAACAGAAATAACCTCTTTTTACACTAGACCATCACAGAGCAGCGGTGAGGTACAGATTGAGTTGACAACTGAAAGGGCCTCCGGAAGTCAAGTTAGATTTGAAAGCACGTTCACAGGAGCACAGGGAAATGAGACAACAAGGGCCAGGAACACAAGACACTCGGTGCCACCTCAGGAAATGTTGCCTTCTCCTGAGGTAGTTGACATCGATCCCACTGAGGAAAGTGGCTTCTCTGGTGTGTAACATCCTTTATTAAGTACATCATGTATTGCAATAAGTTGTTGCTCTCTACATTTCACTTGATCCAATATTAATTTGGAAACCTTTTAAACTATTTTTAGATTGGAGAATAGCACCAGATCCCACAGAGGCAGCAAAGATGTTTAAAGAAGACATTTTAAGCCAGCATGCAACTGGAAAATCCTTGTGTCTTACTATGGATCTTGGAGACAGTGCAGCGGAAAGGGAAAGAGCAGTCCTTACTTTTTATAAGAAGGCAAATGTTGAGTGGGCTTGCCCCTTGACATGCACACTTAAGGGTAATTCGGTTACAAACAAAATCCAAGATAAAAAAATGAACAAACCATATTTTCGTTAAACTGATGTCTGTAGTGTGTGTTTACATTTTTAAGGAGATCCAGCCATTGGTGATGGTGTGACTCGGCATTTCTTTGCAACCATCATGTCAAAACTTCAGGCTGGTTTTGAGATGAAGTTTGGTAAGTAAATATTTACTATGGCTGATCGCTGGGTCTCAGCCACTAAGTTATGTGTGTTTTTGTACCAGTTCCAGGCTGAACACAGATCTGTCCCTTAACCCCAGAAAACAAAACGTATTCCTAAAACCTGATGTGATTGTAGCTGCTGTGAACATGTAGGTTTCTACAGGATCAACCAGTATCCAGTGGCGGTTTGATCATTCCTTTACTAATGCTTTGTGATAGTTGAATATCTATGTCCTTTACTTTACTATCAATTTACTTTGACTGTTTTCCTATATTTGCAGTGCCTGGAGGAACTCTTCTTTTTGAAGGAGAACAAGATCATCTGATTCCCTCCACTTCTCATCTCCTTTTGGAGAGTGACTTCTTTGTTGTTGCTGGCCGAATGATTGGACATTCATTCCTCCATGATGGGCCATGCCTAGGTGGACTGAGCCCAGCTGTCCTGCATGTGCTCTTTGGTGGATCCCCAGAAGAAGCCACAATAGATATTAAGGACTGTGTTGACCTTGATATCCGTGAGACAATCAAGTTGGTATGTTCAATGTTTTTCTAACCTATTTTATTATTCAACCTTTGGATATTATTTATTTAGCTGATCTACTTTCAGATACTGTTAACATCAAGTGGCTACACTTTGCACCAGCAGGAGTTACTGAAGCATTATAAAACACCATGCACTGATATATTAAATATCATTAGAACACTTACAGATGTCCTCCTATAAGATGTTTTTTGACAAAACATAGCTTTTACAGGTTACCAACTAACATGCTGATTATAAGTTAAACTTCTTATGTTGTATCAAAGTTGAATGTTTATACAAGTATTGAGAAATTAACGATTCTTATCAAATTCATTCTACTTGCCATTATTAGCTGGAGGGAACAGCAGAGTTATCATCAGAAGAAAAAAAGCTCATCAATGAGTTGGCACTGTCCTGGGATTTGCCTCTAGTCACATGTGACAACAGGAGATGGCTATTTGATAAACTGATCCTCCATGCTGTGAGTATTCTTAACAGGTCATATGAATCAGACTGACTAATCAGAGTTGAAGTTTTGAAGTAGGACCTCATTTTGGCATATCACATTTGAGCTTTTTTGTTAAATACATATTTGGATGTTAATAGTGTATTAAAACATGCTTATTGGGCTATTAGATCAATCAGGCTGCTTTGCTTTTCTACTGTGATGCAAATATTGTGCAGGTCCTTGGAAGAACCTCCAGACAAGTCAAGCAGTTACGAAGGGGTTTAAAAGAGACACTGATCTGGCCTCTGCTGACGGAGAGGAAAGACACGATTCCCCTTCTCTTTCCAAGAGCATCTGATTTGCAGTGCACACCACGGGTAAGTGATCTCATGCTGCTCAGTCAAATCCTTCCTCCTAACTCACAGGAGTTAGAAATTGGGTTTATTTACTACTCTCAGACCTACATTGCTTTAAGTTTATTAAAACAAACATTCACCTACGCAAACATATTTTGAAATGAAATGATGCTACTTGCTGCTTAAAAGGAGCTAAACCAATAGAACAACTGTATCTTTAGACTACTCTGCTGCTCCACAGCAAAACCTGCAGTTTCTTGTATGTTCTGTTTATTATTGTGCTTTCACTGGGCTCCTTTCAAAACGAAATCTGTCAGATGGTGTTGGAGAAGATAAACTGGCCCACACAGGATGAGGATGAAGACAGTGAAGTCTCTTTGGAGGATTCCTGTAGGCTCACAGGATTCCTGCGCACATTTATTGAGATGGGTAAAACAACGTCTTCAAGCTTTGTTTACTGAAAGTTTGTAATTATTATAACGAAAGCTGCGCTTCCTCTGTTTTTATCTTTAAAGCTACAGTAACAATCCAAGGCGTAATTTAAGTAACATTATTGTTATTTAACTATTAACTGAAAGCAATTATAATAAAATGAATTTATTCTCTGTTTTATAAAGCATCTCCCGTTATCCTTGGGAAACTTGTGCAGTTCTGGATAGGATGGAATGTGCTTCCTAGACATGGCCTGGATGTGACCGTGGTGGAGAGCAACTTCCCCAGCTCTTCCACATGCTTTCACCAGCTGAAACTTCCAGGACATTACAAAGAGTACTGTATGTTTGAAAGGGACATTCTTGCTGCTATTTGGAGCACTGAAACTGGGTTCGGGATGGTCTGAAGAGACGGACACACCTTAGTACTAGATTTGTTGTCTTTTGTTTGGCCGGCCAAAAATGTATGTTTTCAGAGAGGAAAAAAAACTCAGTTAATGCCTATACTCCGGCCAGTTTGTGTAACACTGAAAATATATAAAGATAAACATGCTTTCCTTGTTATTGCACATAACAAAGAAAGCATGTTTATCTTTATATATTTTCAAAGTTTTAAATTGATATTCGTTACAAAATGTTCATTAACTGTAACAAATGTATATTTCTTGATGCATTACAGTAAGTGTTGATTCACAACAAGCATATGTTCAGTGCAACACATGTTTCAAATGACTACTGAACGTAACTTCATTACCATCTAATTTTTATTGTATTAAAATCGAAATATACTGAATCTTGGTACCAGCGTCTTCATGTAACTCAGTCAAATATTGTCACCTAATCGTCCTAGTCGAAACTTTAAAAGACTACATTTCCCACAGCAACAGACTTTTGATACACACACACATTTACTGTAGCATTTCAGTCAATAAGCCCACAGTTTGTACATAGACATTCCACACATTGGACAGAGGGCCATCAGGGTCTGGAAGTCTTTCCACTTCCTGGTCAGTCAGTGAACGTTGCAGCTGAACTTCAGGAACCATAACATGAGGCAGGCGATGAGCACATGGTCCAGTCCAGTCAACTCCAAACTCAATGTCAACCTGCAATTGCAAGAGCTAAAGTTAGAGTCAACCAAAATCAAAGTTTTAATATATTTGTCAGTTAATTCATTTTATATAACCGTTTTGTATCATCTCCTGGAATTCCTGATTAATGTCTCATGAACAGCTGACATCAATCAAATCATTAGAGAGCAGAAAGCCCTGATGTATCATTATCTTCCTTAACCGCTTGTTCTGGTTGATCACAGCATTTTAGGAATACCTCATAGAAGTGTTTAAAGTGCCGATGATATGCAGAATAAAATAATTCCATCACATTCAGTTTCCTCGACAACAGGCCACTATTTGTTACATTGTGAAACTATACTCACTTGTATTATTTGTTTTAAACAGTTTGTGTAATGACAGAAAAAGTGGGTATTAGTGTTAACATGGTCCCATGTAGGAAAGTAAAGTCAAAGTCAAAATAAAACTATTGAATACAATCAAACCTGTATATGTTCCTGCTGGGCCTCACGCTCATGGCGAGTCCACAGTTGCAGTGGGGACCGGTTTCCCTCAGTGCTTAGTCGGTGGCAGTTCCAGCCTTGCTGGAAAAACTGCAGGTGCTTCTGTATGTGGGGCACAAAGCACCAGTGCAGAGCATAGAGATGCACTTCACAGTCAGGATTGAGAAGGCCTTCTCTCTCTAGGTTGAAAAACATTGTGTAGAAGAGATCCAGCACTCCTACATAAACGTCTCTCCAGAGCCTTTCTATCCTTTTGAGGAAAAAGGAAGGAAAATATTTAGTCTGCTCAGTGAACAAAAAAAAAAAACTTACAAATATCACCTTTCACCTACCATAAATGGTAAGTAAATTTAGAATTGAATTACATTAATTAGAAGCTAAGTATTAACATTTTTGCCGATTTCAATAGGAAAATGTTCCTGATTAAGTGGCAAGTGCACAATAATGCCTCTGGAAAAAAGCTGGAAATTGGATTTAGCAAAAATCATTTTGCTTGAGCAAAGTTCATCAAACTTGGGTGAGGTTTTTATACTGTAAGCTTTGTTGAAACTGGATCAGGAAATATATCAGCTGAACATACTATGGATGTATAAAAAAAGACGGACTAATGCCATATTTATGCCACATTAACTGTTGTTGTTCAATATTAATGTAAGGTTCTCTTGACTGGAAAATACATTCAAAATCCAAGTTCCAACAGTAATTTGCCCGGTCATGCAACGTGCTGGGACTTCCACTAAATAGATGTTTGAAAAATATTGTTATCCTTCTTGTCAAATTATACAGTTGGTGTCATAATTATAGTGTTTGTATTATAGAAATATAACTTTTTTAGTTCTATGGTTTTATCTCACAGAGGAAGACGAACAAAAATACAATTAATAATAGCTAAAGACATATAGTTGACATTGCAATCTTTACCAAGGACTTAATTTGATAAAAGTTTGACTTGAAGTTTAAGGTACATTTGATTATGGACACTCCTGCCAGCAATGTGTGAATTCCTGTTCTCTCCTCGGTTTGCCACCATGTAGCGTGCAACGTCAACATTTTCTCCACCTTTATCTGACCTCACACGTGATGGCACACCGTAGACATTGGCGGCTTCCAAAAAGCTTCTTAAAACTGTTGCTGCCCGATTGTTGGTGGCAGCACTCAAGTACACGATGAGACGACTAAAGCTGTCAATACCACCATGCACAACAAAACGCCACCTAAAGGGATATGTATAGGCACACATTAAGGTCAATCCACTAATGTATGTACAGACATTTACACATTTTAAAAGGTGCCTTATCCTACTAAAAGTTATAATTACAAAACATAAATCATCTTAATTTTGATAGTAAAAGTAATTTGCATGCAGAGGAATTTGGTGCAATTAATCATTTGATACATTTCATTTATATTTCTTCTTGCAGTGTTTTAACTTGTTTTTATGTCTACAGAATATTGTATGTTGCATTGTTAGAGGAGACTGAGACTTCAGATTTTCATAACCAACCAATAAAAAAAGCTATCATGCATATGACAATATAGCCTTTGAATCTTGAAGTCTGGTTTGCATTGAAGCTGATTGATTATAAGAACACTTTAGATGGTCCCATCTTTTGTAACTGTAGTGAAGTGGATGTTTGAGCAATGCTTGAGTGTTAATGATTATACTATACCTAATCAGTTTGTGATTTCCGTCGATGTGCCATAAACTGTTCGGTGCTGGTACAAAGTACTTCCTACGCCTTCTTGGGTTCAGCTGCAGAGTGCGAATCAAAACTCCACCTGGATCAACACGCCGCATGGATTCCTGGACACGCTGTCCTGTTATATTCGGGGAAATGCAGAGATATGGTGTACTACAAGTAACATAATGAAAAGTAAAGCATTCCTAAATATGCCAGAATAATGTGATTCATTATCAAGTAGTAAAAAAAAAACACTGCATGGAGGATTATTATAATAATAACAATCCCTTACTTTGTATGCGTATCCCTCGTGCATTCAGGTGCCCCACCATCATTTTGTATCCAGAGTTGGGATGATGCTGTAGAATTTGGGTAACAGTTTCATCCAAACTGTTGTCATCTAACAGAGTTAATAGATCTTGGACCCTGATCATCAAAAATAACGAAACAATAGTAAGTCACAATAAACAATAGTCACCTTTTGCACTGTACAATCAAAACACATCAGAATGAGTGTGTTGCTCTGTACTAACCTGCATTGAAAGATGTAGGTGTCATCTGAAACAAATGAGCTGGTCTCTTAAACCTCATTACTATTATTAGGCCTACATCATGTCTGAGGTAATGGTACCTTTGCTTTGTGTACAAAGCATGTTTGTATCTTTGCCCCGACACATGTCTATCTGATGTATTGGTTTCAACATATAAATGGCCTATTACCATTTTAATAAATATGTAAACAAGTAGGCTAATTTGGATGGAGAAAATGTAGGCTAATGAAACGTTATCATTACTAAACACAAGTTAATGCGTCTAACAAATGTGTACACTGATATAGCCTACGCCAAAACAATAAAAGTAAGGAAATCCAGACAAAAAACGTGAAAGAATGCGGATTAAACCTACCGTATCCCGTTCTGTGTCATCCTCCGACGAATTGTTCTTTCGCACACCCCGAACACCTGCGCGATGTCCCCAGCGGTGTGGCCCCAACGAAGATGTGCTTCAATAACGTTTAGGGGCAACATGTAAGATGGACGCCCAAGGGTCGCCTCCTCTGTTTCCGAGAGGATTTCAAGTTGGCGGGCAACCTCTTGAAGACTCTCAAACACAGCTGGGTTAACATCCACATCCATGTCGAGCTGAGCCAAGTCCTCTATACATCGTTCCACACGAAACTGGACATAGTCTTTTGGTTCTCCATTCTCTAAATGGTCCGCTAATGATCGTAAATGATCTCCAATGGCTCTTAAATCAATATCCATAAATAAACCTTACAACTGTGGATAAACCATGGATGTATAAAGATAAGGGCTAAACAGTAAAGCTCCTGCATTCGAATCAGCGCGGTTATCCAGGCGTTAGTAGTAGAGCCCTCTGCCAGAAATGATCACACACT
Organism: Gymnodraco acuticeps; assembly: GCF_902827175.1. Classification (NCBI taxonomy): domain Eukaryota; kingdom Metazoa; phylum Chordata; class Actinopteri; order Perciformes; family Bathydraconidae; genus Gymnodraco; species Gymnodraco acuticeps. The sequence continues at coordinate 359,960 of NW_022992297.1, forward strand.
CCTGTAACCAATCCTGCTTCAGACTGAGGTTAGGACCGCCCACCTCATTAGCATACGGACACATAAATACATAAATAAATAAATAAATGTATGTCGCGTAAATGTAGAAATAAATGAAAGATATATAATAACGTGTGTTCTGTTTTATTTTCGACTTTTATTTATTTATTTATACATTGATGTATTTATTTCCATATTTATTTATGCATTTATTTATGCATTTATTCTTTTATTTATTTATTTGTGTATTCATTTCAACATTTATTTATTTCTGTATTTATTTCGTCAATTATTTATTCCTGTATTTATTTATTCCTGTATTTATTTATTTATTTACGTATTTATTTATTTATTCCTGTATTTCTTCATACATTTATTTATTTATACTTAAGTCATGTTCCGTCCTCCATAAGCTACAGCCCGTGTGGAGTGCGCACGAGCCCCCGTGGGGCAGGCTCTCCCTGCCTGTCCGTAGGCATGTGCAATGCACTCGCAGAGCCAGCCTGCCAGGCGTTTCTTGGACAGAGCTTTCCCGATCACCCCGCCCCCGAAGCACACGAACAGCTGTTCGGCAGAGGAGGTGCAGTTTAGCTTCCCTGGCCCCACCATGGGGGGGAAGACTAAAACCCCCCAACTGAATATCCCTCGACCTGAACGCACTCCTTAGGCTCTTGGGCACAAAGGAGGGGTTCGGTCTGAGTGTCGCGCCGCTCCGGTCACCCCGAATCAGTAAACAGCTCGGGTGCACCGACAGAGCGGTTAACTCGGACACTCTTTTGGCTGACGTTAAGGCAAGAAGCAAAGCTGTCTTCCACAACAGTGCTTTTAGGGAGGAGAGCTCCAGAGGCTCAAATGGTTCTAAGACCAGAGCTCCGAGCACTAGGGGCAGGTCCCACTGCGGGGTGGAGGCGTGCACTACTGGGCGCAGCCACCTGACCCCCTGTAGAAACCGCAACATCAGTGGTTGACTAAAGGCTGACCTGCCGCCAAATCCCTCATGGCAGGACGAGATGGCTGCTGCATACACTTTGGCCGAGAGTGGGTAACGCCCCGATTGCACCTGCCTCTTGAGACATCGCCCCCCAGAACTGGGGAACCGCCCAGGGCTGGCCCACCTTCATCTGTGTCATCTCTGAGTCAGTGGCGTTTTCTCCCGGAGGCCAAGGGAAGCCAGGCTTCCCCTGTTTTTTCGGATTGTAGTTATAACTTAAATAAATAAATAAAAACACTTTGTTTTGTTTCTGTAATTCTACTTTCCTGTGTGTTCCTGCCGGACCGTCTCTCCGTCTCTCCCCCATTCTCATTGAGTATTTTACAAAGAGTGAAACAGCGCCCCTCTAGATGTCATGGTGAAACAGTAGATTGCATTCACTGTTGCGAGAGGAGGCCAGCAGAATCTAGCTTCCCTTGGTGAAAAAAAATTGAGGGATTAACCAATCAGATGAGGCCCACGTGATGCCCCTGCCAACCTGTGATTGGTCAGGGCCATGCCAGGGGAAGCCAGCCGCCTCTAGCTTCCCTTCAGGGGCGGCTGGCGGCTGGCGATTTGATTGGACACTGCCATCCAATCACATCAACATCAATTTGAATACTGTAACTGTCATCACCGCCGTTAGAAATGATCAAGCAAATGAAGCATTATGGAGGGAGGAGATTTGGCGTACTTAATTAAGCATAACTTCACTAAACTTCCGCTACAGCAGCAACTAAAAATTAAAGCAGATGACAGGACAACGCCCACACTCGAGCTGTGTACACAGAGGAATAAGGGATCTAATCGGACGTTCAATGAGGACAATTATGTCCGCACGGAGTGGCTAACTGGAAGCGCTAAACTTCAGCGTCTATTTTGCTGGCCATGTCTTCTTTTTGACAAGGGTTCGTGCTCCCTGAACAATCCTTGGGCAACTTCAGGATTCATCGACCTTGCCAACCTGTCACGGGCAATTGAGAGGGACGGTAAATCTAAAAATCATATAGATTGTGCTGTGAAATTAAAGCTTTTTGGACGCGTCAGGATTGACGAGGCTCTGGATGTAGCAAGAACCATTAGCACAAAGAAGCACAACGAACAAGTAAAAAAGAACCGGGATATTCTGAGGAAACTCATCATTGCTGCCCTGTACCTTGCACGTCAAGAGCAAGCATTCAGGGGACACAATGAGGCCGCTGGCAGCTCTAACAGGGGCAATTTTGTAGAGCTGGTACGTGCATTTGCAGAGTTTGACACTGCACTCGCGGAGCACTTGGGATCGTCAACAGTCTTCAGTGGTATGTCAAACACCATACAAAATGACATAATTGAGAGCATAGCTCGTTGTATCCAGGATGAGACTGATGAAGAAATACACATTTCTCCTTTCATTGCTGTACAAGTGGATGACACATCAGACATCTCCAATAAGTGCCAACTCACTATCATAATCAGATATGTGAATGAAAAAGGCAGTGTGTGTGAACGTTTCCTCGGCTTTTTTGATGTCAGCTTAGAAAGAGATGCAAAAGCTGTAACATCAGTTGTCATGAGAGCCATCGGGAACTACAGCCCAACAAACAAACTGATTTGTCAGACTTATGACGGAGCAAGCTGCATGAGTGGACAGCACGGTGGCGTTCAGGCTTTAGTGAAAGCACACTGCCCCAATGCGCTATTCATCCACTGCTATGCTCACAAATTAAATTTGGTTTTAGCACAAGGCACAAACAACATCCAAGCAGCCAAACTGTTTTTTGCCAATCTCGATGCCTTCCACAATTTTTTCTCACGTTCATGTAAGAGATCAGCACTACTGTCTGAAGTTGATCGAGCTGTGCGTGTACCAGGGGGTTCTGCTGTGAGGTGGAACTTTAAAAGCTGCGCAGTACACGCCATCCATGAAGGACGCGGGTCGCTCTGTATCGCTTTTGACAGGATAATGACAGAGCCGGGATGGGACAAAGAGACCATTGCACAGAGTGCTTCCTTGAAGCAAAAACTTGAGGATTTTGACTTCACCTTCCTGCTCGGGGTCTTTCAGTCCATTTTCGGCCTCACAGAACCACTCTTCCAGGTTCTGCAAAGCAAGACGGCGGACATAAAAAAATGCCAGGATCGGATCATGAGCACTCTCAGCGCTCTCAAAGCCACAAGAACAGATGAGACATTCAGTCGCATTTACGATGACACGGTCAAAGCAGTCGGCGATCCTGTGCCCCGACGTAAACGACGTCGCCGCGGCTGGGACGACCTGGAGCAAGGGTTTAACCAGCACCAAGAAGGAGACGAGGAAACGGTTGTGTCTTTCCGGCGTCTTTACTTCCAGATTGTTGACGGCATAGTGTTGCACATGACCCAAAGATTTGCAGATATGGAGCACCTGCACTTTTTTCGGATACTGGAACACACATCATTCACATCGTTCTGCAACCCTGATGCATTTCCCAGCAGTGAGCTGGCTCAGCTGATCAACACGTATCCATTCTTTGATGAGCAGAAGTTAAGGAATGAGCTGCACACGCTGTACAACAACAGGTTGTTTCACAAGCCACCAGGAGAGCTGATACAGCTTCTTATTGAGGATGACCTACAGGGCACACTCTCCGAGGTCTACAAGCTGCTCCAGCTCATGCTCACGATACCAGCCACCAGCACATCAGCAGAGCGCTCCTTTTCCTGTCTAAAAAGGATCAAAACGTATCTGAGGAACACGTGTGGACAGGACAGACTTGTCAACCTAGCCACAATATCCATTGACTCTGTTGTTGTGGAGGACCTAAAGGCCGCTGGGAAGTTCTATGACATTGTTATTGACCACTTCGCTACCATGAAAGACAGGAGAATGGCCTTCCTCTTCAAATAGGGTGAGTGAAATGCACACCCCTTTCTCTCTGTGCATACCTGTTGCCTGAACTGCCCGTGTAGCTATGTGTGCAATTTCTGATGTGGTTCTGTTGGTTATTGTGCATTGCTTGCCTGGATTTAGCTGCAGGTGTTCAGTCTGAAGTAGTTGTTTTATTGCAGTTGTTTAATTAGCACAGGGTGCTGCTATCCGAAAATCAGCACCGCAGATAGCATGCCATATAGGGCCCGATCACCTGAATAGATGAGATTGTTTATATGTTTGTGTTACTTTTGGACTACGGACTGAACTAATTACAGAGACGAGGACTGTTGCTGCACTTGCAGTGCAGTGTAACAGATGTAAATATGCAGTGGGGTTTATTTTATTTAATTTTGTATAATCACACACATTCTGTGTTTTATATTATTGTATTCTGTGTTCTTCATTTTATTGAATGTTAAATACCTGGCAAGGTCGGAGAGCTGTGCTCAGGAGTTTATTGTTGTGAGGACTTTCATTTCCTTTCTTTGTGATTTTACTTTTTGTATATATTGTGTCCCTCACGTTTCCTCTTCCCTTTTTGTAAACGTTCCAAGCAATGAGAGGAGTCACTGAGGGAAATGTATGTAAAACTGATCATTTTATCTGTTATCAGATTCAGACATTAAACAGAGATCGTCTCAACTTTACGCTGACTCGGCGGGTCTCGTCCATTATCAACACAACGCATACTGATACTTTGATGTGAACGTAAAACTTTAAAGGTCTCCTGATTTAGTTTGTGAATGAATGCTTCTTATTTATTAATTACCGAATCTGCACTGCGCATTGAGCGGCTGGTATTGCATTGGTGGGGGGAGGTTGGCATAAATTAATAAGAAAATGCTTAAATTAATAAGAAAATGCTTAAATTAATAAGACGAGAGAGTTTCAGCTGGAGAGTGCATGCGGACCTGTCGCTTAGATAACAGGCGTGTACAAGTCCTGCATCTGTATGATACAAATGTGTGTAAAATGTTACCGGGCGCTGTAATCACTCATCTGGTTACGTTATTGACCACCCCCCCCCCGACCCAAAAACATTGGCTTCCCCTACATTTTTCCCCACCCCACGCTACTGCTCTGAGTACCACGGCGCCCTGACGCGATCCGGTGCTACCAGGATGACTGACAGACGTTCTCGCCTCACTCTCCCCAGGAGAGGGAGAATGAGACGCAGCGGTGGAAAGGTGTAGAGCAGCTTCCTTGGCTATGGCTCGTGTGCAAACGCGTCCACCCCTAAAGGCGGGTCGTTGCCCAGGGCCATGGAGAACCACAGGGCACAGTGGCTGTTGCGCCGGCTGGCGAACAGATCCACTTCCGCTCTCCCGAACTGGGCCCAGATCTGCTTCACCACCTCCGGGTGAAGCGTCCATTCGCCTGGCAGGGGGCCGCCCCTCGACATGAGGTCGGCCCCCCTGTTCTCCAGTCCCGGGATATGGAGGGCTCTCAGGGCTAACACCACCTCTGAAGCCCATAACCACAGCCTCTCCGCTGTGGTCAACAAGGCGGCGGAGCGGAAGTCCGCATGACAGTTAAAGCTGTCACTGTCGCCCCCTGTCGCAGCCTGTGCACCGCCCGGAGAAGGGACGCACTTCTGCTCTCTGACAGGGTGGCACGTAGCACGCCTGCATCGAGCACCGCTCTCAACTACAACGCCTGTTGGTGAGGTATGGGGGTGCTCTTTTTTCAATTGATCGCAAAGCCTAATTTGGTTAGGTGTGTGATCAATTGTGCTGTGCAAAACATTGCCTGTTCCCGGGACCCGGCCATGACTATGAGGTCGTCTAGTAAAAGGAAACTCTCATGCCGTGGGGCCGCAGCTATGAAGCTGTGATACTCTCTGGTGACCCGTTCCGCCGCAAAACTCCCCGCGAAAGGAAGATTTGCCCATGGAGGGTTGACACAGAAAGGGCCGATTATTTACTGAGGACCCTGAACGCACCACCGCGCGCTCTTCTGTGAGCGCGCGCTCCACCCTAATGCTGTTCTCACCACTACGGTAAACAGCATTCATCGGAGTCTTTATAGGCGTAGTGTGTTTTACTAAGGTCCCTGAACGCACCGCCACGCGCTCTTGTGTGAGTGCGGGCTCCGCCATAATGCAGCCTTTACCACTACGGTAAACTGCATTGGAGTCTTTGCTCTAGGCGTAGTGTGTTCTCTGACAGCAATACGCCGGCCATAATGTCCCTGTACCCGCATAGTGCCCTCCTTTAGATAGCACTCCCTGCGGTTCATCCCTCTCATCTGCGCATGCCCACTAGCCACCTCCTTCTACCCTGACTGCAGCACGCGGAATGCGGCGTGGTCAGATGTGGGCGGGGCTGGATGTCCGATGGGCGGGGTGTATGGATATCCTAATGAGACAAACAGCATCATCTGCTGGACAACTACAAGAAGTACAAATACAAATCTGCACTCGACTAAATATAATTTAAAAACTAAATATAAAAACTTCATACTAAACTTCATAATTAAATGCATGAATGTATTTAAATATACCTTTTTATACCACATGTGCAATGTGGTATAAAAAGTCATATTTTCTATATTAGTGTATTTAAGTTCATTATTTAATATTTGTTTTAATTGATTATTCATTTAGTCAGTTCTGTACATACTCATATCTAGTCCATATATTTCAAATGATACATTGCACTGCATTTCATAGAATGATAGAAAAAGCATTTATTATTTACAACATTTATCATATAACAGAACAATCATTAAGATAACAGAACCGAAAAAGAAAATACAGTAAATATAAAAACCAAACCAAGTATATATTAAAAAAAAATCTATACAACAGTGAAAGGCTTTGCTGATGCAAACATTCAACCGCCCTCTTCAAAACAGGCATGAACCTTAAGGTTTTCTTTGTCAATGCACTGCTCAAAAGACATTAAATAGTCCAACTCAAATTTGAAACTGAACATAAATGGGTCCATCCTGTCTTCCCAGCTGTCTTCGTCCCACAGGTTGCTGGCTTCACCAAGGTTATGGAGAGCTGCTTCTCTGTCCAGTGGGGCCATGGAAAGAATTTGTGGCAGGATGACTTTATCTCCCATTTTCTTTGCAGATCACCACTGAGATGCCGCCATAGCACTACTTATAAAGGGGTGCTTCTCCTAGGAAGAAGATAAATAGTTTATGCATTGCTACTACACTGTACATTTACTATTCTTATAGTGCTGCTGCTGATTTGCAACAAGATGCTTTGAATGTGTAATTATGACGCACACAAACTTGCACAGGCAACAATATCTAAATCAGTGGTACAAAATATTTTCAGCCATTTTCTACCAGTCGCTGCAGAAGAACAGAAGGAAGTGCTGTGAATTTCATGTAAGGTATAACAGATAGCATATCACGTACTCCATCCTCCTCTTCAGAGCTGAATTTCTTCTGCAGCCGTCTTTGCCAGTGGGTCCTTTTTCTGGAAGACACCAGATAAAAGGAATTACTACTGCATGGTAAAACAGTTGTACTTGCATCATGACACATTGCCCCCTTGAATAAGAGGTGGAAGCAACAAACTGTATGGCTGTGGAGCACATCCATGGAGATTTTAAGTAGTAAATGACAGTCTACATACCCATCCAAAGTCGCTGCAGAATGCCATTTCCTTTACGACTTTACTTCTTTTGGGTGGGTCATCATGATTACTTACCCTGGGACTGTCTTCGCAGTCTTCCCTCTCCAGTCGTCTTTTGGTTGATCTTCTGCCTTCGAATCTATCAGTGACAACAAGTAATATGGGAATTGTTAACAAACATAACTGGTTTATTGTTTAATTTAATTTTTAATTTTTTTGCCCTCATAAGACATAAAAACAATACATTAAAAGATTCAAGATGACACATGCAAAACATTTGTCACGGTAAGAATACTTACGTCACGGGGAAGTTGTCAATGAGTAGCATGCACCACCATATCCTTAAATGCTCCTTGTCCAACTGTGCAAAAAAAGATGTATATTAAAATGAAAAGGGAACACCACAAGGACTGATCAAAAGTGTATCTCTGTGGCCTACCTCACTGAAATCAAAAGCTGACTCCATCACAAAGTAGAGGGCATACTGTTCAAGAGTAAAAAAAACATTACACCCTAATTGCAAAACTGTAAAGAAAAGATTGATAAATTCATCAGATGAGCCATACCATGAGCACAAACACCCCACAGGCCCGTTGTCTTGGTATGCCCTATTTCATGAAGAATGTGAGATTATACACATTATATACACATATACACACACACAGTGTAGGAATCCAGGAATCAAACTCAATTAGTGTGCATCATAATTACTAACTTGAATGACGTTTGCACAGAATTCTCTCCAGGGTCCAGGTGACACAAGCAGAGCAACTTGTCTAATGGGGGATAACCAAGCGGCAAACTGGGGAAGAGCCGGGGCGCCAATACGGAAGTGCCACACACTGCAGTTCATATATTGGCCGATAGGGACTGGCTGCAGAAAGGAGCAATTTCCATAGACCCCCATGTTAAAATGCCCAACTTTACAGCAGAAAAAAACATGTTTCTAACCATGGATGCAATACATATTATTATGAATATAGTTAAGTTCCACCTTCATGATTATGGATCTGTGAGTGAATTGTTTTCTAACACGACCCTTTTATTTATATTAGGTCTTAAAGTTTTTGCATAAATTAGGGCGTGGTCACATTGAGTGACGGCTCTGTCAAGTGCCTGCCGCTGTTAGCTTCTTGTCTCTCTCCTACCTGCTCCGTGAAGCTAGCTACAGGGACTCTGCCTGCTCAGCTCATCCAGGAAACACAACTTGTAGCCGGCCGTGGTTGTTTGTTCTTCATGCTTATATATCGGACTATTGTGACTCGCTCTGCGGTTAAAACAGACGGTGCATCAATGCGGTTTTGCGGTAAGTGAAAATCGAGTACTTATTTATGTGTTAATGATTTTAATCGGCTACGTAATTAATGTTAAGGCTTGGTTTAGTGTGTAAGCGAGTGGTAGCTACATCGGTGCTAACGATGCTAATCGTAGCCTACAAGTTAAAATAATAGACTGTAGGCCTATATATAAAGGTTAAAACGAAATAGACAAGTGTTAAGCGTTAAGTGGGATAATACTGTAGAACAAACGGCTTCCGTTTGAGGTTATAAAATAAGGTCATCCTTGTAACTTAGAGATATTTTATTATGTAGGTAGAACTGTATGCATCGCTAAGGTTAATTTAAATTGGCTATGCTCAAGTATGTAGACAAGCTAACGTCGTAGTAGTGTATGTGAAATCAACCTCACAATAAGATGTGTGCATATTACAATTATTAATGTCATATTTCAAGATGATTACTTAGATATTACAATATGGTTGGTTGAGCTGGAGTTCATTATTGAGCTTACACGTTAACGTCACAGTCATCTGAAGAACGAACCCAAACCTTGTTGTTTTTATTAATTGCATTACCAAATGGGTATCAAATAAACAGTAAGCATTGGTAACACAACTTCCAAAGTTACAGTAAAATAAAAAGGACCCTGACTCGGACAATACACAATCCAACATGTTCAACAGAAGAGAATCAGTTATATTGTTTGTACACATGGTACTTTACATATATATCTGTTTGTTTAAGGTGTCCAGGTGATGCAGACAGGCTGGACCAGAGAGTGAGAGACAGAACTGGACTCCTCACAGCAGTGAACTTCAGCACAGGTACAAAGACTCTTTTTTTCATACTGTACAAATAATCAAGAAAGATATTGGTTTAAATGAATGAAGTATTGACTTGAATACACTGATATACATTCCATTAAACAATACTAAATACTAGATCACCTACACATCAGTTAAGTTGAGGGGTTTTTCCATGCAAAAAGTTACATTTAGATGTTTAGCAATATGATTTTGTCAGCTTTCTAATGTAATGTATTGAAGGCAAAGATATTTAACACATAGTGAGAACTGCTACTATTTATCTCTCAATATTGTCTGTAAAAACGTGGTAAAAGTGATTCTTTCAGTGAGACAACAGAGCAAGCTTCTACAGTTGCACTACGTTTTGATAACAGTTAAATATTATTTTGATAATAACATATATTTCAATGTTGATGAACTTCATACTGTTCATTCATAATCTGATTGTCTTTGTAGCTCACTGTTGAAATAAAAAAAAAACATTACAATTACAAAATAATTATATCTACAGCCCCTAAACACACAAACACCGCTTTCATAAATAACACACTTGTTCTGCAATAAAATGTTTTATGTTTCCTGTCATTTTTGTTAGGAAAGGACATGCCTGAAAGACACGACATTTTCTCCTACTCTGAGGGTCAAGAAGAACATCCAAGAGGAACATTAAAAGCTGATGTTATGAGATTTTAAGACCAGTACAGGACATTCACTAAGAAACTACTTTTATTGTGAAAAAACAGTCAGCTGATCGAATGCAGCTATTTCCACATCTACACTCCATCAGCTGATTATTTCTATTTGCCTCGCTTTATGAGCTTCACATCACTTGTACCTTGTACCGCAGAGTTTGCAATGTCACAAATAAATGGGGCCAATCTTCAGTCAGATGTGAATGTGTAATCTAACATTTTCAGTAAGAATAATGGACAAAAGGAGTGCAAATACAAATACAATTTATTGAAATGTGAACCAAAAGTTAATCAAACATGTTTTAAATAAAAAGCACATATGGACAGAAGGTGTAAACCTATTAAATGTATAAGGAAACACATTTAGTCAAATAAAATGACAGACTAGGCCTGTGCAGTTGGTATCAGCTTTGCCCAGCATGGGCTCCTCCATCAGGCCTGGTCCTCCTCAAAGAGGAAAGACCCTCAGTCCTCTCCAAACCAACAGACAGGACGTCCATCACACGGAGGTTTCTCCCTGAAGTCTCTCCTGCTCTCTGGACACCATGCTGTCTCAATCCGTCCACACTGAATATGAGAGGGGAAATGAAAATAATAAATGCTTTAGACAATAAGACATATAAAGTTGACTGTTGAGTTGCTCAGTTTTTTTAGATTGTCAATACTATTACTGTATAACTAATATCTCAGGTTAAGAGGCACATTCAAATAAAGATTGGTCTTTAAATACATTTTGTCTTCTGAATTGTTTGTCTAAAGTCAAGGATCTCGAACTGGTACTTAGTTTTAATGATACAGTCTGGTTATTATGCTGTTTGGAGGAGGCATCACAGGTAAGAGCACTAACTAGCTACCATCACATGTACCTTACTGTAGCTTGACTTAAATGTATTAAACATATAGTTAAGTGATATCAAAATATAAATAACTAATGTCATGCAAACATATTAATATGTGCTTGATTCCAGTGTTGAATTTAGCACAATTGCATACAGACGTTAAGGGATTTTAAGATTCTGAAGTATTATGCTAAAAACTCAATAACTTAGGTTATTATTTATAGTTTTGCTGAATAGTTTCATGTCCGCTTACCTTAGAAACGTAAAATGCGACGGCAGCGTGCAGATGGGGAACATCAGCATGTTAGTTTAGCTTGGTAGCTTCAGCTAGCTCTGGAACTTCCAGCTCGGTGGCAGCAGGTCCCGCCTCGGCTCCGCCTGCCCTTATTTGGATCAGCCTGGAGAAGGCGGGAGTTGAACTCTGACGTCACTGTCGAGCCGTTAGTGGCCGACTCCGCCTACTAAGGGCTTCACGGCAACTCTGCAGAATCCTATGGATGACGTCACGGACCCTACGTCCATTTATATATACAGTCTATGGGGATAACACACAGCTGTTTGGACAAAGACATTCAAGAAAATTGAAAACTGGAACATATAACTGGTTGAATATTGTCAAACTGGTGGAACCACCAACTTTTGAACACTGCAGAACTGCAGAACCACCAACAGTGGAATAATGCCGAACAGGTTGGCTAAGAGCTTGATTTTAAGGAAACAAACAGAAAATAAAGCTTATAAATGGGTGGGAACAGAACATTCCCATTTTAAATGTCTTATGCTCAGTTTCAGTCCAATCTTTTGTTCAATAACATGTCAATTTATGCTTGAGGTCATCTTTTAAATGTAAAACTGAATACAGAGCCATAGACAAAAATAATACAAATATAAGAACAGAACATTAAAACTGAACATAATTTCTGTGCTTAAAAACCTCAATGTTTCCATTTGGCTTTCATCACGGAAGCCAGTGCCATTTAGGGAATCTAAAAAAAAGATCTCCCTTTCTTGTGGCTTCATTATCTACAAAATAGTTAGCAAATAGAACACACAATTACAACATATGAGCAGAAATACTTATCTTAATTTTGAAATTACAGTAACAGTATAAGAAGATGTTATACTGTATTGATGAAATTAGTAATATTTTGTGTTTAGTTTGAAATACAGATAAGTAAATTCTTATCACTGACACATATTGTCCAATGCCCTGGGCGCCACACAGGAACCAGAATCCACCGGAAATCGTCTGCTTTATCCTTGTGAGAGATGGTAAAATGAATAGTTTACATTCAGTGATTCTCATATGATTCCAGAAAATATAATAATGATAATACGCATAAGTACCGGGAGATGCTGTTCAGGATTCTGCAACATAGGTATAAACCAAGTGTGAGCGACATAGCTGTTTGCCGAGAACACTTTGATGCCCTGTAAGACAGTTGTTATTTCAGTCCAGAAAAGATTATAAACAGAAGGGGATACATTTATATTGGAAAAGGTATGCAACTTCACTACCAGCTCCGGGCGCATTACCGCCATCTACTGATGTGTAATGTGGACACAAGGCGGGGTCAGAAGAGTTACGACAGCGGAGGACCAAAATGCTTGATCGTCACGTGGTTCAGGGAGACTCAATAGTTCCCCGGAAGTTCGTGGTGGGACATTTGAATGCATGATTACCGGAGATAGAACTACGATTTTTGGTAATAAGTAGTGAATAAAGGTTTTGATTTGCAATATTTATACAACATATCGATGTGTATGTAGTTACATCAATATTTGAAAAAGTTAAATTTGCTAATATTTGAGGATTAAGATAAAATAAGAAGTACTTTATTGATACCAATTTGGGAAATGTTTGCTTTGCAGCAGCAAAAGACAAGGCATTGTACATAAGACAGTTAAAAGACTAGAATTAAACAATCGAAAATGTAAACATCACAAATAGACATAAAATAGCAGAAAATATACATAGTGTGAACAGCTAGTTTACTTGTTAACATATACATGTTAGGCTAACGTTGCCTTGGTTAAAGAGCCTGTTGCTGTTGTTTATTGCTTTGAATTGTTTAAAACAAATATTATCTTCTTAAACTTGAATGGTAGTCAATAGCAACACTTCCTAATGTTTGATATATTTAGAGGGAGGGAAGGAAGGTTTCAAAATTCAGATTTAGATTCATTTCTACAATTTATTTCATTCATGGTGGTTTCAGTAATCCCCTGGTAATTGAGGACATAAGTAATCTAAATGAGTAATGTCTTCTTTATGACTTTCAGAAAGGACAGGAGACCGACAGGTGCCTATCAATGATTGTCAACTGACAGTAAATAAATGGAATTCAATAAACATTGAATAGCATATCATGCAGTTTGTCTGTGCCTTTTCCTCCGTGTTGTCCTGGCATATAGTCTCCCCCATGGTTTGCTGTGCTGCCTCGGGATGCTCCAATCGCTCAGAGAAAGGAGTATGAATGTAAGGTTTCCCCACTGACACAGAGAGGAGGAAAGAATGTCTGGCTCAAGTCAGCAGGAGCAATTTAACTATCACAAAAGACAACAACAGCAACAACATATGTGAGGTAATCATATTTTTCACAAAACGAAGACCACACCATTGGGAAGCTTAACGTCTGTTTAATAAAAATAAGGAACAGGGAGAGGCTTGCAAAGCTCTGGGAGTTGAGACTCAGGTGCAGGGTGAGGGTCTCATTGCAGGTCTTCAGGCTCCATTGAATCCCCCTGGGGTTCTTGTGCTGAAAGAGGAAGACAGGAGAAAGGGTTAGATACATCTAGCAACCTATCGGATGGGAAATTGCTGACCTATTTTAAACGTACCTTGTGCTTTCACTCTCACTTAAGTCCCTCTCCCTTTGCCATCAATCCAAAATCAGCTGAGCTGCAACATAATACAGACAGGTAATAATCAACAGAATCACGAAGACATTATATGACTCTGCTAAAAACACTCACCCATAAGTTATGTTTTTGTTTACTGTTTAGAAGTCTCAAATATCCACTCTAAATCCATATCAATAGCGATGTATCACACAAATAGCTCTCTTCCTTATTATTGTGTAACGTTAACTATATTATACTAGCTTGAACTCCAAGATGGATATCCTCATTTCACCACCTCCACCCACCACAATAACACGCCCCAATGTTATATTTAACTACTATGTAACTCCCTCCACCCCGGATAAAAGCACGTTAAGAAGCCCCTTTTCTCTAATTCCACAACGTTGGAGGAAATAACATGAGGAGAACAGATTAATAGGCTGTTCGTGGTTAACGTGTGTTGCTAACTTTATCCGGCATTCTAGCCTAATTTGTTATCTGTAAACGTTAAATATACTGATTGAAGGGATAATCCACTAACATCCTTTAATACACATGTGTAGTTAATTTGATTCAGATGTTCTGATAATATCCGCAATATAAATCTTTAAACGTCTTCTTACCTTTAAAAGTCCATCACGAACGGTCTATTATGCTTCAACCATAGACTGCTAGACGCAGATCCTCTCAATAGTTTCCCAGAAATTAGCAGCAAGCTAACTTCCGGGGAAGAGGCTCCACGATCCGCCATTGCTGTAAAAAAAACTGGTCCATAGAGAGGCAAAGTCCCTCCCCTTCCGGGAGCCTCCATGGGACCCCGGAAGCGGCAAATTATACATTGAAGTCAATGGAGAGAGAAAAGTTATCTTTTGATCCCGTTTGAATTGTGCCACGAATGACACATATGATGTTTGTCAATTTAAAAGAACATTTTGCAAGTCAAAAAAATAAAAATGTGTCGTAAAACTGTGAAGTTACACATTTTTTTGTGTTCAACCGCCCAGTGAACTACAGGTCTCTAGTCTCGCACAATACGCGTCACCATCACAAAGACGGCCGTCACGTTAGCAAATTTCACCTGTTTCTTTCAGAATGAGGCGAAAAGTATAAAACCAGGTGAACATCACTACAAGTCTGGGCATGTTGAGAGCTGTACATACACGAAAGGGGAGTTAGTCGGTTCTGTAAGAGCCAGCATGCGGGACCGGCTTTACAAGGTTTCGGTGAATAATATGAGTGCAATGTGTAACGTTAATGTCAGCTAGCTAACATTAGCTAACAAGGTACACTAACGTGTTTTGTTTTAGTAACTAGTTTTCTCCTTAAGAACTTCGTGGTCTCTGTGTATGCTGTGGATAACATTAGTGTTCACAAGAACAAGGTACACTCCCGTGTTTTATTTTAGTTGCTCTTCAGATTGAAGCGGCCAGTTTTATATCGACTATACTGTATGTGTGATCTCCTTTTACATCTCGTTGTGTCATTTGAGTTTATTTGCTGTGTGTAGATTCAAGGATTTTGGTTATCTTGTCAATTTGTTTGGTTATCTAGGCACAGCTGTGTGTGACTCCCTCTGGTACACTGGTATGTGTTTTCCTAATTAATAAACTACACACTGAGTCTAGATCCTGACCAAATCCTTTTTTTATTGTTGATCAAATGTTTTTCAAAAATGTATTCATACACATTTAGAAAAATACAATGTACAATCACAACCAATACAACACAAATTACAAAAAATACAGAAAAAACAAACAACAACAATCAGACAAGAGGACAAAACTATGGAAAAATAAACCCTCCCACCCCCAGATCCGGACCATCCTTGTATTATTGCTCATTCAATCTATTATAGCATGCTAACAAATGGTACTTACTTTATTTTTACAGATCTGCATGGGAGACGATGGCGCGATGCAGAACGCTGTCTGTGATTGTGCACGGGGGATGTACAAATGCAGCCACGCTGCAGCATTGGCAATATTTTCCATGTGGCAGATCAGCTCCACAGATGTTGAGTCCAGCAATTTTGGTGCTGTGCTGCGGTCGGGACTTTCATCCACTCCATGCGCGTCCCTCATGAAGAGGGTGCTTGGGGGGTACAACTTGGACTGAGACGTCCACGGCTGTCAACTGGGGGGTTGTAAACGAGGCCGAAGGGGTGAAGGCTTTTGTGCAGGCCTATCGGGTGACAGTGTTCGAGTCTGGTCTCTTTGTGAGTGAGTCGGGTGTTTTGGGAGCATCACCCAATGGACTTGTGCAGCCATCTGCCCTGCTGGAGGTGAAGTGTCCACACAGCCAGAGGAACATGACCATCGCGGAGGCAGTCCAGTTACCATCCTTCTGTCTCTGTGAGAGACATCTTCTCAAGGAGAATCACCCATACTGGCACCAGGTCCAAGGGAAGCTGCACATCACAGACTGGAGTCTCTACTACTTTGTTGTGTGGACCACGAAGGAGGCGATCATCATCCCCATCCCCAAAGACCCTGCATGGCATGGAAATCTCCTCCTCCTGGAGAACTTCTACACCCAGCATATGCTCCCTGTGTTGGCCAGTAGAGAGGAGGACATTTCAATAAACATACCCTTAACACCCTCGGACTCTGCGTTGTGTTTCGTATGTGTGATGGGGTGTTATGCAGAGGGGAGGAAAACAGTACACAGCAGATTGGGATTGTGGTGGAGATGCTGAGCAGTTATTTAATTGTTGCATGTAATTATTATTATACTGCGTGCTTCTTAGTTATTCCATATTTTGCTGTAACATGGATCTGTATGTATATTTACTTGTTATCTACCACACTTCCTTCTACATCATACACCATCATTATACATGATGGTGTATATAGGATATAGATATTTGTATACATATCTGTAAATTGTATAATTTAATTTTTCGTATTTGGGATTGTTGGAAATTTATTTTTGATCTCTCTGTCTATAAACACAAACTGAGTAAGATTGACAATAAAGTTAACTTTGAAAAATATATATGTTCTTTATGAAAATAGTTGACTGTTGTCCAATGAATCCAAATGAAACGTTGGACTGAACTACAACTACGCCTTTAAATCTCTACGGACTGTTTTTCAGTGGGATGGCAAGTTCCTATCTTTAAACATTTATTAGTTTTTTCTCAGAACAGATTTGATTTTCTGAAGTTAATTTAACTTTGCCGACCATGTAAGGTCATTATTAAAAGGTACAATCAATTTGTTTAGGGTTGACTAAAATAATGAAAAACATTCATTTGGATAATTTACTGACAGAATAAGAAACTCAATGATGCTCTACTCACCTGTTCCCTTTTTATAAAGTGAAACAGTTGAAACGATAGATTTTAGTAAACAACCTTCTCCAAAAGCTATCAAGGAATATACCGAATACTTGTTTTAGAACTTTACTACATATTTCTATAAATAGTTTGAATGATCCATAATTGACAGAAGCTTGTGTTTACACTGACCTGTTACTCATATATTAATGTCTTTGTAACTTCAGTAAACCACTACCTCACTAATTTCTTTCATTCATCACGGTTCAGTAAACTAAGTGATACATGAACCAGTTTAATCATTATAATAACGTAGGATTGCAACTCTTTGAAACTGTAGGTGGCTCTTAAAAGAGCCGTTGTGTTTGGGTGTGCTGGTCTCAGGTCAGTCTAAGCCCTCTCTCCGCGGATGCGGCATGATGGTGACCCTCTTTGCTTGGTTCATCTTACTGGGGGGCAGCTACATGGATGTCGGTGCAGTCCACAATCATTGTGCAGTTGAAGGCAGAATGAATTTATTATTGACTCAGAATGAAGCACAACTTCATGTCATACAATACATTGACTTTATTTGTAATTGTGTAAAAAACATATGAGCATTGATTAGCAAGCAGGACCTGCAGGAACAGAGAACAGTGATGGATGGAGCTGGGAAGAGAGAAGAATAAAGAAAACAGATCAACTTTATTATCAGATATTAAAAATTCAATTTCAAAACAAGTTGCCACTCCTACAGTTTTCTAGTATGTAAAGATGATTTCACATGACCTATGCAAAATATCACACTCAATACATGTGTGTCTCTGGGGGGTGCATTGTGCCTTTGATGTATATAAATAATATACCATAACCAAATACTATTACGTACAGTGGAAATCAGGTTGCCAGAGCAGGTCAGTGTGCATGTTCCTCAGGGTCTCAGCAGTTACAGGTGAGGTAAAGAAAATAAAAGAGAAAAAGGTCAGTAACAACACTTTAAAGTAACAACACTTTGAATAATTATCTCTTTTAATAATGTTCTCTCAGTAATCACTCAACTACTGTCTTTCCAACAAACAGATTGACTCACCCTCACTATCATCACAATGAAACACGTCCAGAAGAATGTCATGCAAAGCTGCCTGCCTGCCTTCGACTCTCCCTGAACTGCCTGATCTTTTAATGTTCAATGTTAACCATTTGTGCAGATAGCATTAAGTAGAAAAGATCGCCGATGCTAATGTGACGTTAGCTTACCTCCCGCCCCCTTAGCACCTGGTGGAGGGGGCGATAGGCTACTCTTCAAATGTTTCGCAAAATACTTACCATCATGACTACTCTTACTGTTTAACATTTTGGTTTACTTGTTAAGGCTAATACAAATGACAAGGCTAAGTAATGTGATGCTAACTAACGTGCTCGCTACTAGCTAGGTAGCTAACTTGACTATGTTCTAGGGCTGTGTATGGCAAAAATCATAATCACGATTATTTGGTCAATAATTGATATCACGATTATTTTGACGATTATTCATTGACCATTTATTGAACTTTAAAACAAATAATATTTTACCAATAAACAAGATCAATAAATGTGTTGGAGCGCACTTCCAAAACCATACTAAACATATATTATTAATATGATAAATAAAACTAAATTAGACCAAAATAAATTAAATCAAATATGTTGCAGTGCACTGTCACAACCTACTGAAAACTCCTTAACATATAGCCAACATTTTTGGTAAAACATATTCAACATATTCCACTCAGTTAAACGTTGAAGGCTGGCCAACCGTCATGGTCCAGAAGTAAGTAAGAATGTATGTTGAACTACAATTTAAGACCAAATAAAAATGTTTAGGCCACCATGGTAAATGCTGGTAGGGCTGCTCATGTCATCTCTTAAAGATTTGTTGCAAGAAATACCAGCCTGTTTACATAGTCTGGTTTCAGAGATGAGCGCAGGCAAGTGACAATATTGCCACCTGTACTGAAGACCCTCTCTGAAGAGGAACTTGTGGCAGTGCTGCCACATATGACACAGGAAAAAAAGAAAAGACTCTGAAGAACCCTTTCTTTGCCATTATATAAAAATAGTGTTGCTACAAAAGTATAAATTAGGCTTACTAATAAGACAACTCAGATCTGAAGCTACACAGTAATCTGCTGCAGCAACAGTGCAATAAAAAAGACAACATTAATAGAATCAAACCCATTTTTTGTTGCATTTTATTAGAGTATAAAAAGAAATGCCTTTAAAATAGGATGCAAGCAACACTAGTTTCTGAACTGATAGACTATAATCAATTTAAACAGAACAGATCTTAATGTTTGCATTCTTATACCATTTTGTACAATAATTATCATGAATAAATTCAAACAAACTAAAACTTACAGCAGATTAATAACGGTATCCAAATTGAGTTTTTATTATATCAAAAACCTGTTGAAATGCTGCTGTTATTTTTACTGTCCCACAAAAGCGCGTCGCAGCCTCCAGGAAAGCTTCTTTCATAACTTCGCCGTCTTTGAAAGACTTCATGTGTTTCGCAAGAACGTGACTGACACGATAAGATGCTCTGGTAGCAGCCTTGCTCTTGTTGTTGGGCCTGGTGAAAATGGACTGCTGTGCATTTAGCTGTGCTCTCAGGCCCCTCCCCTTTTGGAGCGTAGGGCAGAATTAGGAGGGAATTCCGTCTCGTAGCGTTTGTGCACTGTTTTGAAATGCCGCTCCTAAATTACCCTTTTTCAATAAAGTCACGCTCGCATTGCAGATGAGACAGATGGACTTTGAATTGGAATAGATACAAAAATAATGATCCTCCCACTTGGAGTGAAAATTATATATTTTGGGCTTTTTTGCTTCTGCCATAATTGCGGTCTTGTTTGTGTGCGGACTGTCACTCCTGTTGACCATCCATGCTGTTGACACGGACAACGTCAGCGAACTAGTGCACTGCTCACCAGCCACGCCCGGACACATGGGGTGAGGCCGGCCAATCACAAAGCTTTGATGCGTTCAAGTGCATTATTCTGGCACGGGAACATTATGTTACAGGACATTAACGATAAAACAGAATATTGTTGTTCTATTTTTAGACACATCTCGCGATCGACTGGGAATCTCCCCGCGACCCTTCTTTTTAACTAGTTGCTGCTCTTGTTCTGAGATCTTCGCTTGCGCTGAACACTCACAACACATGTCACTCCCACGTGGCCGAGTGGGCTTTTAGGGAGGGGCGAAAGCGCACCCAGCAAAATAATCGTATTTTGTCAATTATGCTGTTTTCCTAATCGTCGCAAGCCATAATCGTAATCGCGATTAAAATACGATTAATTGCACAGCCCTACTATGTTCCATGCAAAACATAATAGGAATAAATCAGTTATGAGATCTTCTTCTTCTTCTTTGCTTTAATTGCGAGTCGCAACCAGTCTTGGAGCATTATCGCCTATGACATCACTTACGCGACCCAGAATGGGATTTGGGATTTGTAGTCTTTCTAGTTGCGTATTTTTCATAGTCTTACATTTCAACAGTTTTATGACAAACTGTGACTTTTTTTTACGTGGAAATGATTGTTTAAGATTGACAAACATCATATGTGTAGTTCGTGGCACAATTCAAACGGGATCAAAAGATACGTTTTCTCTCTCCATTGAATTCAATGTATAATTTTTCGCTTCCGGGGTCCCATGGACCGGAAGTAGATGGGCGTGACTTCGCCTCTCTATTGGAGTGAACGGAGATGTCGTAACTCTTCTCTGGGCGGAGTCGGACATCGAACCCCGCCTTTTATCCGACCCCGCCCCATTCCGCGTTCCGCAGCGAGGACCTTCTCACCTCCTTTACAGGAGCTACAGCTGGGGCAGCGAATGGGGAATTTGTACGGTTAACATTGTGTGTAAGTGTAGCCTTTGTGGAAACAAAAGACACTTAGATTTGGATACAGATCAACCTCATTCTTATTAGAAAACGTAGTGATCTGTGCATTATACAGGGAGGAGGCGGGATTCGCCCCCTCGTCCCGGGCGGAGAGATTTTCTCCCCCCGCCAGCCAGATCCGTAAAGACGGAAAGCCCGTCCCCGTGAGTGCCGGCACGCCGGTTCCACGCAGTGGCGCCTCCAGAGATTGTTCATAGGGGTGGCCAAATGGGGCCACTGAAAATCTTGGGGTGGCCCACTAAAACCAAGAATGTAATTGTTGTAAAAGTATAGACTAGATGAAAACAATGGCAAAGAGAATCACCTACTGATATACTTTGTTTTCTTATTTTACATTTTCTGATACTATTCATCTGAAGTGAATACGGATAGTTAACATTTTACTTCAAACAACATTTAAAAGAACCTTGTTTTGTGTTATGTATACATGTGTTGGTGATTTATTGTTTTGTTTTTTATATATGCTAGTTGTTCTTTACTTTTAAAAAGACAAATACAGCTTAATTGAAACAAGTTCCTTTATTGTAAGGCACAACATGTTCAGCATTCTCAACACATACAATACACACAACAGCAACACAACATGTTCTTCAGTTATATTATGTCTCTAGGTTATAACTTGTTTTAGACTGAACAAAGCTGTCACACTGGGATCAAAGATGATTGACATTACTTTATTAAATCAAGTTTTAAAACATGACTATTTTATTTCAACAGGACCCAAAAACACAAGGGGTATAACATGGTAAATACATACTGTGATTGAACACAAAAACACCATCTATTATTGACCTTTATAGCAAATTCAAAACATTATAAATGATACAAAACACCACCTTTTAGTATTAGACAGAAAATAGGTGACGAGACATATTTCAATTTTTTTAGTTTAGTCCACTGTGGTGAGAGTAATACATATAGCTTGTATTCCATTTGTTTTGAAAATGTATATACTTTATAAACAAACTGTTTACCCTTTTTTTGAATTAGCATACAGAACATTAGGAAAACAAACTTGACTAATGGTCGGCTCATAACCTCAGAACACAGAAGAGGAAAAACTGCATAGATTCTCGTTTCATTTTGAAGGAGCTGCAGACCTAAAGTGTGTAGAAGACTTAAATGATTACAAAGGTCACAATCACATTAATAAAACTGTACTTAGGTTTTAGTTTCACTTTTACAAAACAGAGTTCCACATGTATGGCCATCTCCTCACTAGCCCTATGCTGCTGCTCCCCTGCCAGCTCTGTCTCTCCTTTACTCATCTTCTTCTTAAAATAAGAAGAGATGTCTGTTGACTTTCTCTTCATTTTCTGCAAATTGACATTACACACAGCAGTGATTAATAGTAGCCTACGCATTACACCAGCCCAGCATACCGACATCAGCTAACGTTAGCTTAGCAAGCTAAACTAACGCTAACTAGGATAGCCGCCAAAGTGTGTTTACAGACGAATTATACCTGAAGTGAAGCCAGCCTTTACTGAGCCCCGAGCCTGTTTTCCAGGTCTTCCAGCGTTTTTCTCGTTTTAATGCCATTGAACACACATTTTGATCAGAATAACAGCTAAAGGTAAGCATATCTCCGTTTTTTGCTACCTAAAGCTAACACACTAAAGCCTAAAGTGTTGTGGGGCTTAACAGGCAACGAACAAATATGACTTACCTTCTAGAAGTCTGGTGGATTTTTGTCAACTCCAGTCCAGTCAGTAGAAAGAAACGTTTTGCTGCAACCTGCTGCTGTCTGTGCGAATCTCAGAGTGGTGCGCGCGAGTATCAGAGTGGTGCGCCGAGTATCAGAGTGTTACCATGGTAGCAGAGGGAGAGGGAGGGGCTGCAGTGTGAGCGTTGGAAGCTCAAATCAAGCGACTCGCTGGCTGTGTATTTGTTGTTAAATATCAGATAAACTAATACGCATACGTGACTGGCGAGGCAGTGTGTGTGGTGGGGGGGCCAGTGGGGGGGCCAACAAATATATCAGGGTAGCCATGGCCCCTGCTGGCACCACGGGTGGGCCGAAGAGGTGGAGGGCGCCGCGGGATCTCCGTGCCGGCACCTCTCCCTTCGTCTCACCTCTCTACTGAGATCTTTGAACGCACCGTGGCCCGCCCTCGGGGGAGGGGGGCCGCGCGCGCCGTCACAATGCCGTCTCTTTGAAACGGACATTATGGGGAAAAGTGGAATTGTGGAGAGAAATTACTCTTACTCTGGGATAAATGCAATAGTCTTTACTGAATGCATTTTTTCCACACACACACCTCACTCCAGAACTAGAGTTTACAAACGTAAACCACCGTTCTCCTGTGGGAGTCCCTGAACGCACCGCGGCCACTCTCACGAGGGCCGCGCGCCCACGTATTAACGCTGTATTTCCCATTGCAACGGTGAAATGCATTAATCTGAGCTATTATACCAGGCAAGGTGTGTTTTCTGACAACAGCACGCCGGCAATAGCGTCTCTTGAACCCGCACAGTGCTTTGACAGCACTCGGTTTATTCCACTCACGTGCACACGCCCACCTGCTGGCTCCCTATACTGGGGTTTACAGCAGGGGCGGGGAGTGTAGGACAGTGTTTCTTCCTCTGGGGATGGGCAAGAAGCAGCCACGCTGCGATTACTCCTCATCCCGTGAGCAAGGAGATCGATCCAAAGAGCCCTTCCGTAAACACGGGGGCTCCCAGGAGATCAACACGATCCTCTTTGGAAAGTGCCACGCGCCGTGATATCCCAGGGACATCACACGGCGGGCAGCGGTGGCGGCCTGTGATGAAGTAGGGTCGACCCTATATCATGTGAAGCCACCGAGCACCGGTCCCCGGGGGAACCGGGCCTGGGGCAAGGCCCGTGGACCAAGCTACTTATTCGGCCTTGCGGCCCAATAATCGCTCTGACCTGATGAGGCGGGGGCATCTCTAGCAATGAGTGAGTAGCCCACACACCCGCCGCCATGATCATCACCCAGGGAGAGTACAGCCCTAGGCGGTGGACTTCCATGGACGCCAGACCCGGAAGGAATGGCGAACGTGAATGGCACCGCCTCGGCCATATCCTGGTCCCCCAAACACTCGAAGCAAAGGTGGTGGGAATCGGCGCCCGCTATTTCAGCCAGGGCACGAAGGACAGGCCCGGGTCTCTAGCAGTGGCGACTGGAGGTATGATAACTCTTTCTTTTTCTTTCAAACATCTCTCAGTCTCTCGTGGAGTCACTTCCGCTGCTGAAGAGAAAAGGATGATAGTCAGGAGGCGAGGCCTCTTTTTATACGGTGTGATGCGCGCGCATTCAGGTAGGCCCGCCCAAGGCCGGCTACGTCTATAGAAGTCTCAGTGGGAGAATGCTCGCAGGGTAAGGTAGTACCCATAGAGTCCAGTAGAGGGCAGAGCCTGTGAGAGATATAACTGACGGAAGTGATTTCAAAACAAAAGCGGTGATAATATTATAAACAAAGGGAAAGAAGGTGAATTTAGCGACCAACGGCCAAGACACATATTGAGCCCAGAAAATGGATGTTATTAAGGGCTGTAAATATAATAAGCCTCTGTCTAAAATTGACAACATTGTTAGGAGATTTAAACTACAGCGATTCTGCACTGCGGTCAACTCAGCCGCCTCTCAAGTTTGTTTTTTCAAATCAGCTGCTCTTCATTCCTGCTATATTTGACAAGTGATACAAATATGTTTTACCACAAGTTCTTAAGAAAACTGACACTGTTGGACTCGGTTCTAGTTTGACTTCTACCAGAAATAAAATGAAGTACTTTTGCTGTGTCCTTTGTGAGTAATCCTCTGTCAGAGTCCCCTCCATAGTACATAATGCATGTTTTCTTTCTTTCTCTGACTTCTTGGTACACCCTGATAATAAAGAGTTACAATAATCCAGCCTTGAAGTAACAAATGCATGGACTAGTTTCTCTGCATCGTTTTGAGGCAAGATATGCCTGATTTTTGCAATGTTACGTAGATGGAAGTAGGCGGTCCTTGAAATTGATTTTATGTGGGCGTTAACCTCTTAAGCCCCACGGACCCGAGCTCGGGTCCGAAAATGCTATATATGTAGCAACAGTGCTATATCTGAAGTGTCATTCATGAAACTATTAATATTCCATACCCATCTGACCGGAGGAAACTTGGCTTACTGACGATACGAAAAAAAAAAACATTTTCGAAAAAGAAGTCTCGCAAGAAGCCTCTCAATGACCCCATGTCAAAAACGGGCAATTGCTATGTCTGCTCATAACTCACAAAAACGATCATTTATAATTCATCCTTTCCGCACAAACAACACATTTTCTGAAAGCTGAGATTCCACAGATTCCATGGGTGTACACCCCATCACTACAGGCACAACATTACAAGTAAACAATATCAGTTTTCAAATCCCTGACAATAATTAGGTCTTACCTTGGCTGTTTTGTGATCAAAAGTTGTGTTCAAAGGAATAAAAACGCTGCTCAGGGTTAATCCAATGTCTCTTGTCACTTTAAAATGATTACTGAGAATCAATCCTTTCATTCACGTCAGAAGAGTAGGTCCAACGATTAACAGTCCGTGGATTCAGCTGCGGGAGCTGCTTTTTACGCATAGCTCCCCCTCCGCAGGCATGACGTATTTACGTAATTTGAAACTGCTACTCGATTCGATTGGCTCTAACGATTCTAAAAAGGTGTCAATCACCCAAATCGACCAATGGGTTCCAGAGATAGGAGTTTGCGTAAGTATAAATTAAGGCAGTATCAGCTGATTTACGCACGACCCAGTCTTTGTACGCTGCATACTAGGCTATAGCGTAGCATAGCATGTCCCGCGGCGACAGGAGAGCAGAGAACGGCAGATCGATCAGCGAAACAGCAGGATTTGTTTTCTTTGTCTTCATTGTAGCAATGGCAGCCAGAAAGAAGACTTTTTTGTCCGTCGAGGAGGCATTGGACATCGTATTTCAGGACTCTCCGTCGGAAGATAGTGATCTCGTCACGCACGAAGGGGACAGTAATGACTCTGATTATGAACCTCCGTCACCGGAAAGGTATGGATTCTCTCTGTTTGTATCTATTAGTTATTTATTTGGTGTAAGAGTATTCATCTGTTTTTATCTTTTTGTTATTTATTTGGTGTAAGAGTGTATTCATCTAGTAATTTCACACACGTGACAATAACACGACGGCATCCATCTTGTGATATAATGTTCTTTCACACACTCAACAACAACAAAGAAGATGGATGCCGTTTCTTGTTCTTGTTGTTGAAATAAACAAGACATATACATGTTGAATTTAACACAGTATTACATTTCATTTAGCTGACGCTTTTATCCAAAGTGACTTACAACTATATATATACACACACGCATATATATATATATATATATATATACATACACACGTGTATATATATATATACATACACATATATATATATATAT